>NW_023658269.1:0-24680 GCF_015228065.2 Penaeus monodon
AATAAAATTTTAAAAAAAAAAATAATAAAAATAAAAAAAATTTAAATTATATATTAAAATTTATAATAATATAATATAATATAATTAATAATTCAAATGTTATCAAAATTCTCTTTATTCTCACTTTATCATCATTATTGTTAGATTTCAATTTCTGGTAATTATTATCATATTACCCTATATTCCGAAATCACAAAGAAATCGAAAAAACTCTTTTTAGTCACTCTCAAAAATCTATATTTCGCTAGATTTTGCCGCTTTTCGATTTTGGGAATGTTTTTCCTTATACTTTTTTATATTATTATGGACAACAATTCCTGTTATATCATCATATTATCATATTATCATCATTATTATCGTTATCATCATAGATTATCATATTATCATCATTATCATCATCATTATCATCATTATGCTTATTATATCATTATTGCAATGTTATCATTATTATTGCAATTATTGGAGTTATAGTATATATTTTGCAATAAATTAATAACCAACAATATAATAGTATAACAATATATAACATATAACGATTTTTATAATAATATTTATATCTTATTCATTAGTATCGTTATTCTGTATTATTACTGTTTAAATATTTTTGAATATATACAGTACAAAATAATATGATAATAATAACAATAATAATATAATAAATATTTAACCACTACATTATTATATTATACTTATACTATTATTATTATTTTATTATTACGATTATAGATTTTGGGAATGATAAAATAATAAAATAATAATAATAATAATAATAATAATAATAAATAGATAATATAATAATAATAATAATTTTTTAAAAATATTCAAATGTTATCAAAATTCTCTTTATTCTCACTTTTATCATCATTATTGTTATGATTAATACAATTTGGTAATTATTATCATTATTACCCTAATAATTGCCGAAATCACCAAAGAAATCGAAAAAACGTCCTTTTTTAGTACACTCTCAAAGGCTATATTTCGCTAGATTTGCCGCTTTTTCGACTTTTGGGAATGTTTTTCTTATACCTTTTTTATATTATATATGGACACAATTCCTGTTATTATCATCATCATTATCATGATTATCATCATTATTATCGTTATCATCATCATTATCATCATTATCATCATTATCATCATCATTATCATCATTATTGCAATTATTATCATCATTATTGCAATTGTTATCATTATTATTGCAATTATTGGAGTTATAGTATATATTTTTTGCAATAATACTAATAACCACAACAATAATAATAGTAATAACAATAATAATAACAATAATAACGATTTTATAATAATAATTTATATCATTATCTTCATTAGTATCGTTATTACTGTAATTATTACTTTTTATATAATATTTTTGCAATTATACTACCATTACAAATAATAATAATGATAATAATAACAATAATAATACTAATAACAATATATAAACACTAGCATTATTATTATTATACTTATATTTATTATTATTATTATTGTTATTATTACAGATATAATAGATTTTTGGTGCAATGATACTAATAATTAAGATAATATAGTAATTAATATAATAATAATAAATAATAATAATAATAATAATAATAATAATTTTAAAATAATAATAATAATATAATATAATAATTTTTAATAATATTCAAATGTTATCAAAATTCTTTTATTCTCACTTTATCATCATTATTGTTATGATTAATACAATTCTGGTAATTATTATCATTATTACCCTAATAATTGCCGAATCACCAAAGAAATCGAAAAAACGTCCTTTTTTTAGTTTCACTCTCAAAAGGCTATATTTTCGCTAGATTTTGCCGCTTTTTCGACTTTTGGAATGTTTTTCTATACCTTTTTATATTATATATGACACAATTCCTGTTATTATCATCATCATTATCAGATTATCATCATTATTATCGTTATCATCATCATTATCATCATTCTCATCATCTATCATCATCATTATCATCATTATTGCAAGTATTATCATTCATTTATTGCAATTTTTATCATGATTATGGCAATTATTGGAGTATAGTTATATTTTTTGCAATAAATCTAATAACCACAACAATAATAATAGTAATAACACTAATAATACAAGAATAAACGGATTTTATAATAATAAATTATATCATTATCTTCATTAGTATCGTTGATTACTGTAATTATTACTGTTATAATAATTATTTGTGACAACTTATATACAGTACAAATAATAATAATGATGATGAATAACAATAAATATAACTAATAACATATTATAACCAAATAGCATATTATTATTCATACTCAACTTCTATTATTATTGTTATTATTACAGATATAATAGATTTTTGGGCATATGATACTAATAATTAAGATCAATAGTAAAAAAAATAATAATAATAATAATAATAATAATAATAAGAATAATAATAATAATAATAATAATAATAATTTAATACTATTCAAATGTTATTCAAAAATTCTCTTTATTCTCACTTTTATCATCATTATGTTAGATAATACATTCTGGTAATATATCATTATACCCTAATAATTGCCGAAATCACCAAAGAAATCGAAAAAAACGTCTCATGTTTTAGTACACTCTCAAAAGGCTCATAATTGCTAGATTTTGCCGCTTTTTCGACTTGTGGGAAGTTTCTCTTCTACCTTTTTTTATATTATATATGGACACAATTCTGTTATTATAATCATCATTAATCATGATATCATAATTATTATCGTTATCATCATCTATTATCATCATTATCGATCATTATCATCCTCATTATAATCATTAGTGCAACATCTATCATATATTGCAATTGTTATCATTATTGCAATTGTTATCATTATTCGTGCAATTATGGAGTGTATTATAGTATTATATATATTTGCAATAATACAATAACCAAACATTAATAATAGTAAATAACACATAATAATAACAAAAATACATAACGAACTTATAATAATATTATATCATTATCTTCATTAGTATCGGTATTATGTTAAATTATTACGGTTATAATAAATGTATTTTGCAATATACTACCAGTACAAATTAAAATAATGATAATAATAAAAATAATAATACTAATAACAATATTATAACACTAGCATTATTATATCTATACTTTATTACTTATATTATTATCGTTTATTACAGATATATAGATTTCTGGGCAATGATACTAATAATTAAGTAATATATAATAAGAATAATAATAATAATAAATAATATAATAATAATAATAATACATAATAATAATAATAATAATAATAATAATTAATAATAATAATTTGAATTAATATTCAAATGTTATTCAAAATTCTCTTTTCTCACTTTATCCTCAGTATTGTTAGAGTAATACAATTATGTGTATTATTATCATTATTACCCTAATAATTGCCGAAATGCAAAAAGAAATCGGAAAAAAAAACGTCTTTTTTAGTACACTCTCAAAAAAGGCTATATTTCGCTAGATTTTGCCGCTTTTTCGACTTTTGGGAATGTTTTTCTTATACCTTTTTAAGTATATATGGACACATTCCTTTTATTATCATCAGCATTATCATGATTATCAATATTAATTATCGTTATCATCATCCCACAATTTCATCATTATCATCATTTACATAATCATTATCAGCAGTATTGCAATTCTTATCATCATTATGGCAATTGTTACTCATTATTATTGCAATTATGGAGTGTATAAGTATCTATTTTTGCAATAATACTACTAACCACAACAATTTAATAATAGTAATAACAAATAATAATAACAATACCTGAGTAACGATTTATAATAATAATTTATATCATTATCTTCCTTAGTATCGTTATTACTGTAATTATTACTGTTATAATAATTATTTTTGCATTTATACTACCAGGACAAATAATAATAATGATAATAATAACCACTAATAATACTAATAACAATATTATAACCACTAGCATATATATTATACTTATAATTATATTATTATGTATTATACAGATATAATAGATTTTTGGGCAATGATAATAATAATAGATAATAGTAATAATTAATAATAATATATAAATAATATAAATAATATATTAATATATAAATAATAATAATAATAATAATAATTTAATAATATTCAAATGTTATCAAAATTCTCTTTATTCTCACTTTTATCATCATATTGTTAGATTAATACAATTTCTGGAATTATTATCATTATTACCTAATAATTGCCGAAATCACCAAAGAAATCGAAAAAAACGTCCTTTTTTAGTACACTCTCAAAGGCTATATTTCGCTAGATTTTGCCGTTTTTCGACTTTTGGGAATGTTTTTCTTATACCTTTTTATATTAATATGGACACAATTCTGTATTATCATCATCATTATCATGATTATCATCATATTATCGTTATCATCATCATTATCATCATTATCATCAATTATCATCATCATATCATCATTATTGCATATATATATCATCATTATTGCAATTTATCATTATTATTGCAATATTGGAGTATAGTATATATTTTTTGAATAATATAATAAACACCAACAATAATAATATGTAATAACAATAATAATAAAATAATAACGATTTTATAATAATAATTTATATCATTATCTTCATTAGTATCGTTATTACTGTAATTATTACTGTTATAATAATATTTTGCATTATAATACCAGTACAAATAATAATAGTATGAAATAATAACAATTTAATAAGAACTAATACAATATTATAACCACTAGATATTATTATCTGATCCTTATACTTATTATATTATTGTTAGATTACAGATATAATAGATTCTGGGCAATGATACTAATAATTAAGATGAATAGTAATAATAACTAATAATAATATATAATAATAATAATTAATATAATAATAATAATAATAATAAAAATAATAAAATTTTAATAATATTCAAAATGTTATCAAATTCTCTTCTTCTCACTTTTAGCATCATTATGTTATGATAAGTACAATTATGGTAATTATTATCATATTACCCTAATAATTGCCGAAATCACCAAAGAAATCGAAAAAAGTCCGTTTTAGTACACTCTCAAAAAGGCTATATTTCGCTAGATTTGCGCTTTCGACTTTTGGGAAGGTTTTTTCTTATACCTTTTTATATTAGATATGGACACAATCCTGTTATTACTCATCATCATTATCATTCCATTATCATCATTATTATCGTTATCATCATCATTATCATCATTATCATCATTATCGTCATCATATCATCATTATTGCATTATTATCATCAATGCAATTGTTATCATTATTATTGAAATTTATTGGAGTTATAGTATATATTTGCAATAATACTAATAACCACAACAAATAATAAAGTAATAACAATAATAATAACAATAATAAACCGATTTTATAATAATAATTTATATCATTATCTTCATTGAGGATCGTTATTACTGTAATATTACTGTTATACTAATTATTTTTGCAATTATACTACCAGTACAAATGAATAATAATGATAATAATAAACAATAATAATACTAATAACAATATTATAAAACCACGAGATATTATTATTATACTTTATTATTCTTATTATGTTATTATTACAGATATAAAGATTTTTGGGCAAATGATACTATAATTAAGATAATAGTGAATATAATAATAATAATAATAATAATAATAATAATAATATAATAATAATAATAATAATAATAATTGTAATATATTCAAATGTTATCAAAAATTCTCTCTATGTCTCAATGTTTATCGTATTATGTTATGATATCAATTGGTAATATTATCATTATATACCCAATAATTGCCGAATCACCAAAGGAAATCAAAACAACGGCCTTTTTTAGTACACACTCAAAGCTATATTTCGCTAGATTTTGCCGCTTTTTTCGACTTTGGACGTTTTCTTCTTATACCTTTTTTATATTATAATGGACAACAATCCTGTTATTATCATCATCATTATCATGATTATCATCATTATTATCGTTATCACATCATATCATCATATCATCATTATATCAGAATTATCATCATTATTGCAATTATATCATCATTATTGCCATTGTTATCATATTATTGCAATTATTGGAGTTATAGTATATATTTTTGCAATAATACTATATAACCACAACACTAAATTTTAATAGTAATAACAATAATAATAACAATAATACGATTTATTAATAATAATTTATATCAGGATCTTCATTAAGTATCGTTTGTATTACTGTAATTATTACTGTTATAATAATATATTTTGCAATTATACTACAGTACAAATCATAATAATGATAAATAATAACAATAATAATACTTAAAAACACATATTATACAAGTAGCATATTATTATTATACTTATACTTATATTATTATTGTTATTATTACAGATATAATAGATTTTTGGGCAATGATACTAATAATGTAAGATAATAGTAAATAATAATAATAATAATAATAATAATAATAATAATAATAATAATAATAATAATAATAATTTTAATAATAGTCAAATGTTATCAAAATTCTCTTTAGTCTCACTTTTATCATCATTATTGTTATGATTAATACAATTCTGGTAATTATTATCAGTATTACCCTAATAATTGCCGAAATCACCAAAGAAATCGAAAAAACGTAACTTTTCTAGTACACTCTTCCAAAAGGCTATATTCGCTAGATTTGGCCGCTTTTTCGACTTTGGGAATGTTTTTCTTATACCTTTTTAGAGTATATATGGCACAATTCCTGTTATTAATCATCATCATTCTCATGATTATCATCTATTATCGTTATCATCATCATATCATAAATTATCCATCATCATTATCATCATTATTGCAATATTCTCCTCATTATTTGCCAATTGTATCATATTATTGCAATTATTGGAGTTATAGTATATATTTTAGCAATAATACTAATAACCACAACAATAATATAGTAATAACAATAATAATAAAAATAATAAACGATTTTATAATAATAATTTAATATATTATTCTTCATTAGTATCGGTTATTACTGTAATTATTACTGTTATATAATTATTTTGCAATATACTACAGTACAATAATAATAATGATAATAATAACAATAATAATACTAATAACAAATTAAACACTAGCATTATTATTTTATACTTATACTTATTATGATTATCTGGTTATTATTACAGAATAAAGATTTTTGGGCAATGATACTAATAATTCAAGATAATAGTAATAATACAATAAAATAATAATCATAATAATAATAATAATAATAATAATACTAATAATAATAATAAATTATAATAATATTAAATGTTATCAAATTCTCTTATTCTCATTTTATTCATCATTATTTATGATTAAACAATTCTGGTAATTATTATCATTATTACCCTAATAATTGGCGAAATCACAAAGAAATCGAAAAAACGTCCTTTTTAGTACACTCTCAAAAGGCTATATTTCGCTAGATTTGCCGCTTTTCGACTTTGGGGGAATGTTTTTCTATATTTTTATATTATATATGGAAATCAATTCCTGTTATTATCTCCTCATTATCATGATTATCATCATTATTATCGTTAATCATCATCATATCATCATTATCATTCAATTATCATCATCATTATCATCATTATTGCAATGACTTCATCATTATTGCACTTGTTACATTATTATTGCAAATTATGGAGGTATAGTATATATTTTTTACAATATACTAATAACCCTCCCCCCCCCAATAATAATAGTAATACAATAATAATAACAATATAACGATTTTATAATAATAATTTATATCATTCATCTTAATTCGTACGTTATTACTGTAATTTACTGTTATAATAATTATTTTTTGCAATTATACTAAAGTACAAATAATAATAATGATAATAATAACAATAAAAAATACTAATAACAATATATAACACTAGCATTATTATTCATGTATACTTATATTATTATTATATGTTATTATTACAAGTTATATAGGATTTTTGGGCAATATACTAATCAATTAAGATAATAGTTAATAATAAATAATAAATAATAATAATAATCATGATAATGTTGATAATAATAATAATAATAATAATAATAATAAAAAAATAATAATAAAATTGGAAAATATGCAAATGTATCAAAATTCTTGTTCTCACTTTTATCATCATTATTGTTAGATAATACAATTCTGGTAATTATTATCATTATTACATAATAATGCGAAATCACAACGAAATCGAAAAAAACGTCCTTTTTTGTACACTCTCAAAAGGCTATATTCGCTAGATTTTGCCCTTTTCGACTTTGGGATGTTTTCTTAACCTTTTTTATCTTCGATAGGACACAATTCCTGTTCATTATCATCATCATTATCATGATCATCATCATTATTATCGTTATCATCATTCAGTATCATCTTATCATCATTCTCTATAATCATTATCAAAAATTGCAATTATTATCATCATATGGCAATTGTTATCATTATTATGCAAATTATGGAGTTATAGTTATATATTTTTGCAATATACTATAACCACAGCAAAATAATAGTAATAACAATAATAATAACAATAATAACGCATTTTATAATAATTAATTTAAACATGATCTTCATAGTAGCGTTATTACTGTAATATTACTGTTTATAATAATTATTTTTGACAATTATACTACCAGTACAAATAATAATAATGATAATAATAACAATAATATACTAATAACAATTTATAACCACTAGCATTATATTATATACGTATACTATTATTATTATTGTTATTATTACAGATATATAGATTTTTGGGCACTGATACTAATAATAAGATAATAAGTAATATTAATATAATAATAATAATAATAATAATAATAATAATAATAATAATAATAATAATATAATAAATAATTTTTAATAATGATTCAAATGTTATCAAAATTCTCTTTATTCTCACTTTATCATCATTTTGTTATGATTAAATACAATTCTGGTATTATTATCATTATTACCCTAATAATTGCCGAAATCAACCAAAGAAATCGAAACGTCCTTTTTCAGTACACTCTCAAAAGGCTATATTCGCTAGATTTTGCCGCTTTTTCGACTTTTGGGAATGTTTTTCTTATACCTTTTTTATATGATACTATGGACACAAGTCCTGTTATTATCATCAGTCATTATCATGATTATCATCATTATTATCGGTATCAGCATCATTATCATCATTATCATCATCATTATCATCATTAGTGCAATGATTATCATCTTCTTGGCAATTGTTAATCATTATTAATTGCAATTATTGGAGTTAAAAAAAATAGTATATATTTTTTGCCAATAATACTAATAACCACAACAAATACTAATAGTAATAAACAATAATAATAACAATAATAACGATTTTTATAATAATAATAATTTATAGTCATTATCTTCATTTAGTATCGTTTATTACTGTAATTATGACTGTATAAATAATTATTTTTGGCAATTATACTACCAGTACAAATAATAATATGATAATAATAACAATAATAATACCTATTACAATCTTATAACCACTAGCATTATTATTATTATCCCTTATACTGTATTAGTATTGTTATTTTACAGATATAATCGAGATTTTTGGGCAATGATACTAATAATTAGATAATAGTAAAATCATAATAATATTATAAGAATAATAATAATAATAATAATAATATAAAATTTTAATAATATTCAAATTTTATTCAAAATCTCTTATTCTCACTTTTATCATCATTATTGTTAGGATTAATAACAATTCTGGTAATTATTATCATTGTTACCCTAATAATTGCCGAAATCACCAAAGGAATCGAAGAAACGTCCCTTTTTTAGTACACTCTCAAAAGGCTATATTTCGCCTAGATTTTGCCGCTTTTCGACTTTTGGGAATGTTTTTTCTTATACCTTTTTTATATTATATATGGACACAATTCCTGTTATTATCATCATCATTATCATGATTATCATCATTAATTAATCGTTATCATCATCATTATCATCATTAGCATCATCATTATCATCATTAATTGCATTATTATCAATCATTGTGCAATTGTTATCATTATTATTGCAATTATTGGGTTATAGTATATATTTTTGCATAATACTAATAACCCCAACAATAATAATAGTCATAAACAATATAATCATAACTGATAATAACGATTTTATAATAATAAATTTATATCATTATCTTATTAGGATCGTTTTTACTGTAATTATTACTGTTATAATAATTATTTTTTGCAATTATATCTACCAGTACAAATAATATATGATAATAATAACAAGAAATAATTACAATAACAATACTTATAACCACTGCATTCTTATTATTATACTTATACTTATTAATTATTATTGTTATTATTACAGATATCATAGATTTTTGGGCAGTGATACTCATAATTAAGATAATAGTAATATAAATAATAATAATAATAATAATAATAATAATAATAATAATAAATAATAATAATAATAATAATAATAATAATAATAATAATATAATAATAATTTTGCATAATATTCACCAGGTTATCAAAATTCTCTTTATTCTCACTTTTATCATCATTATTGTGTAATGATTATACAATTCTGGTAATTTTTATCATTATTAACCTAATAATTGCCGAAATCACCAAAGTGAAATCGAAAAAAACTTCCTTTTTAGCACACTCTCAAAAGGCTATATTTCGCTAGATTTGCCGCTTTTCGCGTTTGGGAATGTTTTTCTTATACCTTTTTTATATTATATATGGACACCATTCCTGTTATTATCATCATCAGTATCATGATTATCATCATTATTATCGTTATCATCATTCTATTATATACATTATCATCATTATCATCATCATTATCTCTCATTTATTGCAATATTATCATCATTATTGCAATTGTTTATCCTTATTATTGCAATTTTGGAGTTATAGTATTATTTTTGCAATAATACTAATAACCAAACAATAATAATAGTAATAACATAATAACGATTTTATCATAATAATTTATATCAATGTATCGTCATTAGATCGTTATTACTGTAATTTATACTGTTATAATAATTATTTTTTGCAATTAACTAACCAGTACAAATAATAATAATGAATAATAATAACAATAATAATACTAATAACAATATTAGAACCACTAGCATTATTAATTCTTATACTTATAATTATTATATATTTTTTATTATTACAGTTAGAATAGATTTTTGGGCAATGATACTAATAATTAAGATAATTGTACAATAACTATAATAATAATATAATATAATCTAATAATAATAATAATAATAATAATAATAATAATAATTAATATAATAAAATAATAATTTTAAATAATATTCAAATTTTATCAAAATTCCTCATTTATTCTCACTTTTTATCTTCATTATTTTATGATTAATACAATTCTGGTATTATTATCTTATACCCTAATATTGCCGAAATCACAAAGAAATCGAAAAAACGTCCTTTTTTAGTACCTCTCAAAAAGGCTAGATTTCGCTAGTTTTGCCGCTTTTTCGACTTTTGGGAATGTTTTCTTAACCTTTTTTATATTATATATGGACACAATTCCTGTTCTTAGCATCATCCTGTATCATGATTATCATCATTATTATCGTTATCATCTATCCTTATCATCATTATCATCATTAATCATCATCATTATCATCATTATTGCGATTAATTATCATCTTAGTTGCAATTTTATCATTATTATTGGCCTTATTTGGAGTTAATAGTAATCTTTTTGCAATAATACTAATAACCACAACAAATAATAATAGTATACAATAAATATAACAATAATAACGATTTAATAATAATAATTTATAATCATTATCTTCATTAGTATCGTTATTCCTAGTATTATTACTGTATAATATTACTTTGCAATTATACTACCAGTACAAATAATTATAATGATAAATAATAACAATAATAATAATAATAACAATATTATAACCACTAGCATTATTTTATTATACTTATACTTATTATATTATTGTTATTATTACAGATTATAATAGATTTTGGGCAATGAATACTAATAATTAAGATATAGTAATAATAATAATAATAATAATAATCATAATAAATATAATAATAATAATAATAATAATAATAATATAATAATAGGCTTATAGTTATAATTTTAATAATATTCAAATGTTATCAACTTCTCTTTATTCTCACTTTTATCATCATTATTGTGATGATTAAACAATTCTGGTAATTTTATCATTATTACCCTAATCATTGCCGAAACACCAAATAAATCGAAAAACCGTCCTTTTTAGTAACACTCTCCAAAGGCTATATTTCGGCTAGATTTTTGCCGCTTTTTCGACTTTTGGGAATGTTTTTCCTTATAGCCTTTTTATATTATATATGGACACAATTCCTGTTTATTATCATCATCATTATCATGATTATCTCAATTATTTTCGGTATCATCATCATTATCCTCATTATCACATTATCATCAGTCATTATTCATCATTATTGCATTATTATCATCTTTTGCAATTGTTATCTAGTATTATTGCAATTATTGGAGTTATAGTATTAATTTTTGCAATAATGACTAATAACCACAACACAATAATAAAATAGTAATAACATAATAATAACGATAATAACGATTTTAATAATAATAATTTATAGCATTATCTTCATTAGTAATCGTTATTACTGTAATTATTACTGTTATAATAACTATTTTTTGCAATATTACCTCCCAGTACAAATAATAATAATGATAATAGTAACAATAATAATACTAATAACAATATTATAACACTACATTATTTATTATACTTATACTTATTATTATTATTGTTATTAAATTATTACAGATATAATAGATTTTTGGCAATGATACTAATATTAAGAGAATATTAATAATATAATAATATAATCATACTAAAATAATAATAATAATAATAATAATAATAATAATTAATAATAATAATTTTCAATAATATTCCCAATGTTATAAATTCTCTTTATTTCTCACTTTTTATCATCATTATTGTTATGATTAGATACAATTCTGGTAATTATTATCATTATTACCCCTAATAATTGCCGAAATCACCAAAGAAATCGAAAAAAACGTCTTTTTTAGTACATCCTCAAAGGCTCTAGTTTCGCTAATTTTTGCCGCTTTTTCCGACTTTTGGGAACTGTTTTTCTTATACCTTTTTTAGATTTATATAGACACATGCCTGTTTATTATCATCATCATTATCATGATTTCATCATTATTATCGTTATCATCATCATTATCATCATTATCATCATTATCGTCATCATTATCATCATTATTGCAATTATTATCATCATTATTGCAATTGTTATCATTATATTGCAATTATTGGAGTTATAGTATATATTTTGCAATAATACTAATAACCACAAACAATAATAATAGTAATAACAATAATAATAACAATAATAAACGATTTTATAATAAATAATTTATATATTATCTTCATTAGTATCGTTATTGCTGTAATTATACTGTATAATAATTATTTTTGCAATTATACTACCAGTTACAAAATATAATAATGATATAATAACAATAATAATACTAATAACAATATTATAACCACTAGCATTTTATTATTATATTTCATAATTATTATTATTATTGTTATATTACAGTATATAGATTTTTGGGCAATGATACTAATATTAAGATAAATAGATAATAAAAATATAATAATAATAATAATAATAATAATAATAATAATAATAATAATATAATAATAATGATAATAATAATATAATAATAATAATAAAATAATTAATAAAATTAATTTTAATAATATTCAAATGTTATCAAAATTTCTTTATTCTCCACTTTTATCATCATTATTGTTATGAATAATACAATTCTGGTAATTATTATCATTATCACCCTAATATTGCCGAAATCACCAAAGAATGAAAAACGTCCTTTTTTAGTACACTCTCAAAAAGGCTATAATTTCGCTAGATTTTGCCGCTTTTTCGACTTTGGGAATGTTTTTCTTATACCTTTTTTTATATATATATGGACACAATTCCTGTTATTTATTATCATATCATTATCATGATTATCATCATTATATCGTTATCATCATACATTATCAATCATTATCATCATCATATCATCATTATGCAATTTATTATCATCATTATTGCAATTGTTATCATTTATTATTGCAATTATTGGAGTTATAGTAATTATTTTTGCAATAATACTAATAACCACAACAATAATAATAGTAATTAACAATAATAATACAATAATAAACGATTTTATAATAATAATTTATACATTATCTTCATTAGTATCTTATACTGTATTATTACTGTTATAATAATATTTTTTTGCAATTATACTATCAGTACAAATAATAATAATGATTAATAATAAACAAATAATTTAAAACTAATAACATATTATAACCACTAGCATTATTATTATTATACTTATACTTATTATTATTATGTTATTATTACAGATATAATGATTTTTGGGCAAATGATACTAATAATTAAGATAATAGTAATAATAATAATAATAATAATAATTAATAATAATAATAATAATAATAATAATAATAATAATAATAAATAAAATAATTTTAATAATATTCAAATGTTATCAAAATCTCTTTATTCTCACTTTTATCATCATTATTGTTATGATTAATAAATTTCTAGTAATTATTATCATATTACCCTAATAATTGCCGAAATACACCAAAGAAATCGAAAAAAACGTCCTTTTTTAGTACACTCTCAAAAGCTATATTTCGCTAGATTTTGCCGCTTTTTCGACTTTTGGGAATGGTTTTTTCTTATACCTTTTTTATTATATATGGACACAATTCCTGTATATTATCATCATCATTATCATGATTATCATCATTTTATCGTTATCATCATCATTTTTCATCATTATCATCATTATTTATCATCATTATCATCATTATTGCAATTATTATCATCATTATTGCAATTGTTATCATATTATTTGCAATTATTGGAGTTATAGTATATATTTTGCAATAATACTAATACCCACAAAAAATAATAATAGTATAACAATAATAATAAACAATAAAACGATTTATAATAATAATCTATATCATTATCTTCATTAGTATCGTTTATTACTGTAATTATTACTGTTATTTAAAAATTATTTTTGCCAATTATACTACAGTACAAAAATAATAATAATGATAATAATAACAATAATAATACTAATAAAAATAATTATAACCACTAGCCCTTATTATTATTAATACTTATACTTATTATTATTATTGTTATTATTACAGATATAATAGATTTTGGGCAAAGATACTAATAATTAAGATAATAGTAATAATAATAATAATAATAATAATAATAATAATAATAATAATAATAATAATAATAATACTAATAATAATACTTTTAAGATATTTCAAATGTTATCAAAATTCTCTTTATTCTCACTTTTATCATCATTATTGTTAAGATTATACAATTCTGGGGGGGGGGTAAAAAAAAAAAAAATTATTATCTTTATTACCCAAATAATTTTTGCCGAAATCACCAAAGAAATCGAAAAAACGTCCTTTTTAGTACACTCTCAAAAGGCTATATTTCGCTAGATTTGCCGCTTTTTCGACTTTTGGGAATGTGTTTCTTACCTTTTTTATATTATATATGGACACACTTCCTGTTTTATCCTCATCTTATCATGATTATCATCATTATTATCGTTATCATCATCATTATCATCATTATCATCATTAACATCATCATTATCATCATAGTTGCAATATTATCATCATTATTGCAATTGTTATATTATTATTGGAAAAAATTATTGGAGTTTAGTATATATTTTTTGCAATAATAACTATAACCCCAACAATAATAATAGTAATAACAATAATATAACAATAATAACGATTTTTTAATAAGAATTTATATCATTATCTTCATTATGTATCGTTTATTACTGTAATTATTACTGTTATAATAATTATTTTTGCAATTATTACTACCATTACAAATATAATAATTGATAATGAATAACAATAATTAATACTATAACAAATTATTAACCACTGAGCATGATTTTATTATACTTCTACTTATTATTAGTATTGTTATTATTACAGATATAATAGATTTTTGGGCAATGAATACTAATAATTAGATAATAGTAATAATAATAATAATAATAATAATATAATCATCATAAAATAATAATAATATAATAATATGAATAATAATAATAATAATCTTTTAATAATATTCAAAGTTATCAAATTCTCTTATCTCACTTTATATCATCATTATTGTTATGATTAATACAATTCTGGTAATTATTATCATTATTACCTAATAATTGCCGAAACTCACCAAAGAAATCGAAAAACCGTCCTTTTTTAGTACCTCATCAATGCTATATTTCGCTAGATTTTGCCGCTTTTCGACTTTTGGATGTTTTTCTTATACCTTTTTATATTTATATATGGACACACTCCTGTTATTATCATCATCATTATCTAAATTATCATCATTATTATCGTTATCATCATCATTATCATCATTATCATCATTATCATCATCATTATCATCAATTATTGCGAATTATTATCATCATTATTGCAATTGTTTCATTATATTGCGATATTGGAGTTTAGTATAGATATTTTTGCAATAATACTAATACCACAACATAATAATAGTAATACCAATAATAATAACAATAATAACGATTTTATAATAATAATTTATATCATTATCTTCATTAGTATCGTTATTACTGTAATTATTACTGTTATAATAATTATTTTTGCAATTATACTACCAGTACAAATAATAATAATGATAATAATAACAATAATAATACTAATAACAATATTATAACCACTAGCATTATTATTATTATACTTATACTTATTATTATTATTGTTATTATTACAGATGTAATAGATTTTTGGCAATGATACTAATAATTAAGATAATAGTAATAATAATAATAATAATAATATAATAATAATAATAATATAATAATAATAATAAATAATAAATAATAATATAATAATAATAATATTTTAATAATATTCAAATGTTTATCAAAATTCTCTTTATTCTCACTTTTATCATCATTATTGTTATGATTATACAATTCTGGTAATTATTATCATTATTACCCTAATAATTGCCGAAATCACCAAAGAAATCCGAAAAAACGTCTCTTTTTTTTTTCACTCTCAAAGGCTATATTTCTGCTAGATTTATGCCGCTTTTTTGACTTTTGGAATGTTTTTCTTATACCTTTTTTATATTATATATGGACACAATTCCTGTTATTATCATCATCATTATCATGATTATCATCATTATTATCGTTATCATCATCATTATCATCATTATCATCATTATCATCATCATTATCATCATTATTGCAATTATTATCATCATTATTGCAATTGTTATCATTATTATTGCAATTATTGAGTTATAGTATATATTTTTGCAATAATACTAATAACCACATATATAATAATAGTTAATACAATAATAATAACAATAATAACGATTTTATAATAATAATTTATATCATTATCTTCATTAGTATCGTTATTACTGTAATATTACTGTTATAATAATTATTTTTGCAATTATACTACCAGTACAAATAATAATAATGATAATAATAACATAATAATACTAATAACAATATTATAACCACTAGCATTATTATTATTATACTTATACTTATTATTATTTGTTATTATTACAGATTAATAGATTTTTGGGCAATGATACTAATAATTAAGATAATAGAATAATAATAATAATTACATAATAATAATACATAATAATAATAATAATATATAATAATAATAATAATAATAATAATACATAATAATAATTTTAATAATATTCAAAGTTATCAAAATTCTCTTTATTCTCATTTTATCATCATTATTGTTTATGATTAATCAATTCTGGTAATTATTATCATTATTACCCTATAATTGCCGAATCACCAAGTAATCGAAAAACGTCCTTTTTTTAGTACACTCTCAAAAGGCTATATTTCGCTAGATTTTGCCGCTTTTTCGACTTTTGGAATGTTTTCTTATACCTTTTTTATATATATATGGACACAATTCCTGTTATTATCATCCCATCATTATCATGATTATCATCATATTATCGTTATCACATCATTATCATCATTATCATCATTATCATCATCATTATCATCATTATTGCAATTATTATCATCATTATTGCAATTGTTATCATTATTATTGCAATTATTGGAGTTATAGTATATATTTTTGCAATAATACTAAAAACCACAACAATAATAATAGTAATAACAATATAATAACAAAAATAACGATTTTATAATAATAATTTATATCATTATCTTCATTCTATCTTTAATTACTGTAAGTTTACTGTTATAAATAATTATTTTTGCAATTATACTACCAGGACAAATAATAATAATGATAAATAATAACAATTGTAATAAATAATACAATATTATAACCACTAGCAATTATTTTATTACTACTTATACTTATTATTATTATTGTTATTATTACAGATCTAATAATTTTTGGGCAATGATCTAATAATTAAGATAATAGTAATATAATATAATAATAATAATAATAATAATAATAATAATATAATAATAATAAAAGATAATAATAATGTTTTTAATAATATTCAAATGTTATCAAAATTCCTCTTTATTCTCACTTTTATCATCTTATTGTTATGATTAATACAATTCTGTAATTATTCTCATTATTAACCCTAATAATTGCCGAAATCACCAAAGAAATCGAAAAAACGTTCCTTTTTTAGTACACTCTTCAAAGGCTATAATTTTCCTAGATTTTGCGCTTTTTCGACTTTTGGGAATGTTTTTTTCTTATAACCTTTTATATTATATATTAGACACAATTCCCTGTTTATTATCATCATCATTTCATGATTATCATCATTATTACGTTATCATCATCATATCATCATTATCATCATCATTGTCATCAGTATTGCAATTATTTATCATCATTATTGTGCAATTGTTCTCCATTAATTATTGCAATTATTGGAGTTAATAGTATATATTTTTGCAATAATACTAATAACCACAACATAATAATAGTAATACAAATATAAATAACAATAATACGATTTTTATAATATAAATTTATGATCCATTATCTTATTGAGTATCGTTTTTACTTGTAATTATTACTGTTAATAAATTATTTGCAATTATACTACCAGTACAAATAATAATAATAAAGAATATCAATGAATAATACTAATAACAATCTTATAAGCCACTAGCATTATTATTATTATACTTCCATACTTATTATTATTATTGTTATTATTACAGATATAATATATTTTTGGGCACTGATACTAATAATTAAGATAATAGTAATAATATTAAATAATAATAATAAATAATAATAATATAATAATAATAATAATAGATAATAATAATAATAATAATACTAATTTTAATAATTATTCAGTTATCAAAATTCTCTTTATCTCACTTTTATCATCAATTCATTGTTAGGATTAATACAATTCTGTAATTTTTAATCATTATTACCTAATATTGCCGAAATCACAAAGAAATCGAAAAAACGTCCTTTTTTAGCACACTCCAAAGGCTATAATTCGCTAGATTTTGTCCCCTGCTTTTTCGACTTTTGGATGTTTTTCTTATACCTTTTTTAATAATTATATATGACACAATTCTTGTTATTATCATCTCATTATCATGAATTATCATCATTATTATCGTTATCATCATCATTATCATCATTATCATCATTATCATTCATCTTTATCATCATTATTGCAATTATTATAATCATTATTGCATTGTTTGTCATATTATTGCATTATTGGAGTTATAGTATATTATTTTTGCAATAATCTAATAACCACAACAATAATAATAGTATAACAATAATAACGATTTTTAAATAATATTTATTATCATTATCTTCATTAGTTCGTTATTACTGTAATTATTACTGTTATCATAATTATTTTTGCAATTAAACTACCACTACAAATAATAAGTAATGATAATAATAACAATAATACTACTAATAACAATATTTATAACCCTAGCATTATTATTATTCATACTTATACTGTATTATTATTATTGTTATTATTCAGAGATAATAGATTTTTGGGCATGATACTAATAATTAGATATAGTAATAAGTAATCAATAATATAATAATCAGAATAATAATATTAATAATAATAATAATAATAATAATATAATAAATAATAATAATTTAAATAATATTCAAATTTATCAAAATTCTCTTTATATTCTGCACTTTTAATCACATTATTGTTATGATTATACAATTCTTGTAATTATTATCATTATTACCCTAATAATTGCCGAAATCAACCAAGAATCGAAAAAACGTCCTTTTTTAGTAACACTCTCAAAAGGCTATATTTCGCTAGTTTTGCCGCTTTTCGACTTTTGGGATGTTTTTCTTATACCTTTTTTAATATCATATATGGACAAATTCCTGTTAATATCATCCCCATCATTATCATGATTATCATCATTATTATCGTTATCATCATCATTATCATCATTATCATCATTATCATCATCATTTATCATCATTATTGCAATTACTATATCATTATTGCAATTGTTATCATTATTATTGCAATTATTGTAGTTATAGTATAGATTTTTGCAATAATATAATAACCACAACAATAATAATAGTAATAACAATATAATAACATAATAGACGATTTTTATAATAATAATTTATATCATTATCCTTCATTAGTATCGTTATTAACTGTAATTATTCTTTTAGTAATAATTTATTTTTGCAATTATGCTACCAGTACAAATAAGTAATAATGATATAAATAACAATAATTAATACTATAAACAATATTATAACCACTTAGCCTTATTATTATTATACTTATCTTTATTATTATTATTGTTATTAGTTACAGATATAATAGATTTTTGGTCAATGATACTAAATAATTCAGATAATGTAATAATATAATAACAAAATAATGAATAATAATAATATTAATAATAATAATATATAATACGAATAATAATAATAATATAATATGATAATAATAGTAATTTAATAATATTCAAATGGTTTATCAAAATTCTCTTTATTCTCACTTTATCATCATTATTGTTATGATTAATACAATTCTGTGATTATTATCATGTATTACCCTAATAATTGCCGAAATCACCAAAGAAACTCGAAAACCGCCTTTTTTAGTACACTCTCAAAAGGCTATATTTCGCTAGATTTTTTGGCGCATTTTCGAACTTTTGGGAATTTTTTCTTATACCTTTTTTATATTATATATGGACAGCATTCCTGTTATTATCATCATCATTTCATGATTTATCATCATTATTTATCGTTATCCATCATCTTAATCATCCTTATCCTCTCATTATCATCATATTGCAATTATTATCATCATTATTGCAATTGTATCATTATTATTGCAATTATTGGAGTTATAGTATATATTTTTGCAATAATACTAATAACCACAACAATATAATAGTAATAACAATAATAATAACAGTAATAACGATTTTATAATTATTTATATCATTATCTTCATTATGTATCGTATTACTGTAATTATTACTGTTTATAATGAATTTAATTTTTGCATTATACTACCAGTACAAATAATAATAATGATAATAATGACAATAATAATACTAATAACAATTTATAACCATAGCATTTTATTATTACTTCATACTTATTATTATTATGTTATTATTACAGATATAATAGATTTTTGGGCAATGATACTAATAATTAAGATAATAGTATAATAATAATAATAATATAATAATAATAATAATAATAATATATAATAATAATAATAATAATAATAATAATAATACTAATAATAATTTAATATTTTGCCAATGTTATCAATATTCTCTTTATTCTCACTTTTATCATCATTATTGTTATGATTAATAAATTCTGGTAATATTAATCAAGTATTACCCTAAGAATTGCCGAAATCATCAAAGAAATCGAAAAAACTTGATTTTTTAGTACACTCTCAAAGGGCTATAATTTCGCAAGATTTGCCGCTTTTTCGACTTTGGATGTTTTTCTTATACCTTTTTTTTATTATTATATATGGACACAATTCCTGTTTATTATCATCATCATATCATGATTATCTCATTATTTCGTTATCATCATCATTATCATCATATCATCATTATCATCCATCATTATCATCATTATTGGCCAATTATTATCACATTATTGCAATTGTTATCATTATGTTGGCAATTATTGGGTTATAGTATATATTTTTTGGCAATAATACTAATAACCAAACATATAATAGTAAAACAATATAATAACAATAATACGATTTTATATAATATTTATATCATTATCTCAATAGTATCGTTATTACTGTAATTAATTACTGTTATAAATAATTATTTTGCAATTATACTACCATTACATAATAATAAGGATGTAATAACAATAATAATACTAATAACAATATATCACCATACATTAGTATTATTATACTTATCTTCTTATTATTAATTGTTATTATTACGATATAATCATTTTGGGTCAATGATCTAATAATTAAGATAATAGTAATAATATAATAATAATATAATATACTAATAATAATGAATAATAATAATAATATAATAATAATAATAATACTATGATAATAATAATATTTTTTAATGAATTCAAATGTTATCAAAATTCTCTTTATTCTCACTTTTATCATCATTATTGTTATGATTAATACAATTCTGGTAATTATTATCATTATTACCCTAATAATTGCCGAAATCACCAAAGAAATCGAAAAAACGTCCTTTTTTAGTACACTCTCAAAGGCTATATTTCGCTAGATTTTGCCGCTTTTTCGACTTTTGGGAATGTTTTTCTTATACCTTTTTTATATTATATATGGACACAATTCCTGTTATTATCATCATCATTATCATGATTATCATCATTATTATCGTTATCATCATCATTATCATCATTATCATCATTATCATCATCATTATCATCATTATTGCAATTATTATCATCATTATTGCAATTGTTATCATTATTATTGCAATTATTACTGTTATAATAATTATTTTTGCAATTATACTACCAGTACAAATAATAATAATGATAATAATAATAATAATATAATAACATATTATAACCACTAGCATTATATATTATACTTATACTTATTATTATTATTGTTATTATTACAGATTAATAGATTTTTGGGCAATGATCTAAATTAATAATAAGATAATATAATAATAATAATAATAATAATAATAATAATAATAATAATAATAATAATAATAATATAATAATAATTTAATAATATTCAAATTTATCAAATTCTTTATTCCATTTTATCATCATTATTGTTATGATTATACATTCTGGTAATTATTTATTAATTACCCTAATAATTGCCGAACCCAAAAATTGCGAAAAACGTCCATTTTTTAGTAACTCTCAAAGGCTTTTTCGCTAGATTTTGCCCCTTTTTCGACTTTTGGGTTTTGTCTTATACTTTTTATATTATATTGGACCAATTCCTTTTTATCTCATCATTATCAATTATCATCATTATTATCGTTATCATCATCATTATCTTCATCATTATCATCATCATTATCATCATTATTGCAATTATTATCATCATTATTGCAATTGTTATCATTATTATTGCAATTATTGGAGTTATAGTATATATTTTTGCAATAATACTAATAACCACAACAATAATAATAGTAATAACAATAATAATAACAATAATAACGATTTTATAATAATAATTTATATCATTATCTTCATTATATCGTTATTACTGTAATTATTACTGTTATAATAATTATTTTTGCAATTATACTACCAGTACAAATAATAATAATATAATAATAACAATAATAATACTAATAACAATATTATAACCACTAGCATTATTATTATTATACTTATACTTATTATTATTATTGTTATTATTACAGATATAATAGATTTTTGGGCAATGATACTAATAATTAAGATAATAGTAATAATAATAATAATAATAATAATAATAATAATAATAATAAATATAATAATAATTTAAAAATAATAATAATAATAATATTTTAATAATATTCAAATGTTATCAAATTCTCTTTATTCTCACTTTTATCATCATTATTGTTATGATTAATACAATTCTGGTAATTATTATCATTATTACCCTAATAATTGCCGAAATCACCAAAGAAATCGAAAAAACGTCCTTTTTTAGTACACTCTCAAAAGGCTATATTTCGCTAGATTTGCCGCTTTTTCGACTTTTGGGGAAAGTTTTTCTTATACCTTTTTTATATTATATATGGACACAATTCCTGTTATTATCATCATCTTATCATGATTATCATCATTATTATCGTTATCATCATCATTATCATCATTATCATCATTATCATCATCATTATCATCAATT
>NW_023658270.1:2500-5000 GCF_015228065.2 Penaeus monodon
TGGTCGGTTGCGTGCATTATATATATATATATATATATATATATATATATATATATTATATATATAATATATATATATTTATATGTATGTATGTATGTATGATGTGTGTGCGTTTGTATGTATGTATACATATTGGTATCTATCTATCTACCTATACACACACTCACACACACACACACACACACACACACACACACAGAATATATATTAATATAATATATATATATATATATATATAATATATATATATATATATATATATATGTGCACTTTTCAGCGCGCGGTCCTTTTTAGCTGTGGAGGTGGTCGTGGTCTCGGCTGCAATACTTGTGTCCGCCGATCCGACCCGGCTTCAGGAAAGGATACGGCAAGAAGACACGTGGGATACGGCAAAGGCGGATACGGAAAGGGGACACGTCAGGGGTTACGGGAAAGGACATGGCGGATATGGACACGGAGGAGGGGGAGCAGGAGGAGGATACAGACACGGACACAGCTCGGGAAGATACGGTTAAGGAATCGGTAAAGGTTTCAAAGAGTTAATATATATATACACACACATATCTGCATATCTATATCTATATCTATATCTATCTATCTATCTATTATGTATCTATCTATCTAATCTATCTATTCTATATATATATTTTAATATATATATATATATATATATATATATACATGTGTGTGTGTGTGTGTGTGTGTGTGTGGTGTGTGTGCGTATGTGTGTGAGTGGGGTGTGTGCATTCATTTAGCTACATGTTTATCCATCCTTCTATAACTAACTGAATGCCCCTCTTTGGACTATCTATGTGCATATCACACGCAACAAGGTGATGCTGATGATGACAATGATAGCTCTTGTAATACTACTAATTATCATCAAAACAGCTAATGATGATGGCAAGTTAGTTAATAAAAAGGATGTTGATAACAAAAACTACTGTAATAGCTGTGGTGATGAGGATGAGGATCGTGAAGATAAACAATAGGGGAAAAGAAATGGTAAAAAAATATATAATTGTGATGATGATAATAATAATAAATAATAATAATAATAATAATAATAATAATAATAATAATAATAATGAAATCATAACAATAATAGTGATTATAATATTACTGATAGTTATATTGATAACAATGAAAATGATAACGATATTACACAACAACAATAATAATAAAGACAATAATGATAGAATAATAGTAATAACAATGATGATAATAACAGCAATGATGATATGATGAAAATAATAATGAATATAGTAAATAATGATAATAATATTTATATTAATAGCAATAATGATAGTAATGATAGCAATAATAATGATAATAGTAATCATAATAGTAATAACAATGATAATAATAATAATAATAGTAATGATAATAATAATAATAATAATAATAGTAATAATAATGAGATGATGATGATGAGATGATGATGATGATGATGATGATGATGATGATGATGATGATAATAATAATAGTAATAATAATAATAATAACAATAATAATAGCCGACGTAAAGAAGAGGATATTAAGAACAATAGTGATGCAATAATAACAGTAATAAAACAGACACAATAACTACCTAATAGAAATAACAATAATGAGAAAACTTTTTTTTTTTTTTCAACCAATTTCCGCGTTGCATTCATCTTTCTCTCTCTGCATCAACATATTTCTATTTTATTTTTTTCGTTCTCACGCCACTGGTAGTCAGTCTCACAGTCACGCTTGTAGCATTGTCTCAGTATCCTTGTCAGTAATCTATGGTATGTTGCAAGTGACAATGAATGACTTTCTAGAGAAACAAGACGTATGTGATATAAAGTTCGTACCAATTAACACTGTGAAGAAACATATGATGATGATAAATAGATCTACAGTAAACACGTGCCCATGTAATAATATATAATATATATAAATGTATATAATATATATATATATATATAATATATATATACATATATAATATATATATATATATATATAATATATAGATTATATATATATATATATATATAATGTGTGTGTGTGTGTGTGTGTTGTGTGTGTGTGTGTGTGTGTGTGGTGTGTTTGTAAATATAGATACATATATATATTATATATATATATATATATATATATATATATATATATATATATATATATTTATATAGAGCACGTATACAGACAGGTGTATATACAAACAGTCGGAGCCAGCGACAGACAGACAAAAAAGAGAAAGACCATAAGTAGATAGATAGATAAAAAGTATCAAAAGGAAAAGAGAAAGGGAGAAAGAGGGAGAAAGGCATAGGTGAACGAAATATTTCATTAATTAACCTTTATTCATATATATCACATTCCATATATCAACATAACGTATCACTGTTGTAATTACATTGAGATATGCAAAGTTGCAAAACCATAACATAAATCCTAATATAAACTATAACATTAGAGCAAAACACAAGATGGCATAAAGCATTTTATCACTGTAATTTTCCAGTAACTG
>NW_023658270.1:12500-15000 GCF_015228065.2 Penaeus monodon
TCAAACATGAGCATACCGTTATTGATGATGATACATAGGAAACATATGTTACTTGCATGTGCATGCAAAATGAACACGAAAATGAACATATGCGTAGTATTAGGGAATCTGCGGGTATTTTTTCTTTTTTACGGTAGGTCATGTTTGAGCCGCCGTGGTCACAGCATGATACTTAATTGTAGTTTTCGTGTTGTGATGCTCTTGGAGTGAGTACGTAGTAAAGGGGGCCCCCGTTCCTTTCCACGGAGAGTGCCGGTGTTCCTTTAGGTAAACATTCTCTAGGTGTACATACCCATAAATGAAATCATTGTATAAAATACAATCACACAAATATGCTCTTCTGATACTCAAGCTCATGCTCACGGGAGTATACCTTGTGGGAGTAAACAGGCCCGTGCGTTGCTGCTCAAAAAGTCCATACTAGACAGGGCCAACCCTGCTGGAGGGGCTTATCAGTGGCATCTCGACTAAACTACTTCCCCTCCGACCAAGATACACCTAAGCCAGTAGGTTCAAAATCCAGTCAATCAAAATCCATGACTGCACAAATAGAGCAACGACCCCATTCCTCAGAGGCGAAAGAGCCCCTGATTACGGCGGCGATCGGTATCGCTCCGGAGCAGAGGGTGCAAAATCTCCAGTTAAAAAAAAGGCCGACCCACGTTGATAAAACCTTTGCACATATATTATAAGGACAACGAGAACTAAACCGGCTTACTGGGATTACTTGAGAAAATCTCTTTCATTAAATGGGATGTTGTAGGACTCTGTGAAATTAGAAGACTAGGTGAAGAACAGAGATACTAAACGAGGACACATGCTCTATTGGAGAGGCAAAAACCCCCGGATAGCAAGCAGGAATTAGGGGTAGGTTTAGAAAACAAAAAAATCTACAGTATAAGCGAAAGAGTGGCTTCAGTAACAAAAAACTAAATGATAGGTACAACTAAAAGATTGTTCAAGTCTATTCTCTAACCTGCAGCTACAGTGATGAAGAAATAGAGAGCTTGGTAGAAAAACCCACAATGCAAAATTAGATTTATTGAAAATGAGACTACAGTTTCGAAAACACCCGGATTATATCTTCAGGTCTTCTATGAAGCTTTTATGAAGATGTTCATTTAGCAGCGGAGGAGAGTAAAAACCCATTTCACAATGGGAGATTTTAGTGCCCAAATAAGTAAAAAGACAGGAGAAACCGTAGCGGATAATCACGGAATAGGCGCAAGGAAGGAGAGGGGGCAAAGCTAGTCGATTTTGGGGGAGACCGATCACTCAATACTATGAATACATTCTTCGAAAAAAAGACTAGGTCGGAAGTCGCCAAACTGCATCAAAAACGAAATTGACCATAATTCAATAGGCGTGGGTATAGTGAAAAAGTGGGAGATATTAATAAAAGTAAATGTTGGCAGCGACAAAGAATGGTCAGAGGCGAAAAATAACGTTAAAAAAAGGAAGCTGCGCTTTAAGTAGGTGGTAAGAACGTAAAACAAAAGCTCCAGCAAGCTCTTGGAAGAAACTAAAGTCTTATTGCAAAAATGTAGGGTCATGAAAGCATCGTCAAACAAAAAAGAATTAGCTGAACTAAAAAACTATAAATAAAAAGAAGAGGGGACGTACAGATATTCCCAAATTTTTCAAATAATAAAAGAGACAGTGATCTCAAGTACCAGCATGGAAACAGCTAAATGAGGACTCGGAATAGGAAAGAAATCAATGTATGCAATCAAGAAACCAGACGGAGAAGTGACATATAATAAGAATTAAATATAAGAGTAGTGAAAGACTTTTACAGGGATCAATACAACTCAAAGAACAGCCACAGATAGAAGAGAGGGAAAACACCAGGTGAAAGGGCGATATTAGTATAGACCTTATAATTAATGCAGGAGAAATTGAGCGTGAAACTAGCCCAAAATGTTTAACAAATGCCTCTCAACGGAAAGACTCCGGAAAGCCTGGAAAATGCCACATTATTCCCATATATAAAGAGGGTAGAAAGGATCTAATAAAACTGCCGACCATAAGGCTTTTTCAATTCCTTACAAACTAACAAAGTCAGAACTCGCATCTTGACAGTCGGATTTTACAGCTAGAGAGCAAGGCAGCTTAGCATAGATTCTCAACAACACCACCTCTCACCAAACAAGAAAAAATAAACGATAAAGGAAACTGTGATGGCATTCACGTTACGAAAGGCATTTGACTCTTAAAGTACCAGCATATCAATTATATATATATATAATATATTAATTTATATATATATATTTATATATTATATAAATATATATATAATTATATTATATAGTATACACACACACACCACACACACAAAAAACACCACACAAACAACAACACAACCAATTATATAATAATAATAATAATATATAATTATATATTATTATATTCACAATAAACAACTTGATATTATATAATATATATATATAATATTAATATTTTATATGCTTTATTACACTTACATTAATAATATATGTAT
>NW_023658271.1:0-15000 GCF_015228065.2 Penaeus monodon
TATATACATATCCATAATCCAATACATATCTATAGACATAGGACATAGACATAGACATTCATAAGTATACATGAATTCAGTATTTATTATTAATAATATTATATATATATATAATATATATATGCACTATATACATTATACCTATATACATATATAACTCATGCATTCACACACACACACAACACACACCACCCCACGCCACACACCACACTACACAGAAACACACACACACACACACGACACACACACACACAACACACACAGATATATCTATCTTTTTTTACTCTATGTCTCTATCTATTTGTCCTAAAATATCTATCTATTTATCTAAACTATCTGTCTATATATATATCGTTTTGATATATGTGTTATAATATTATATATATCATATATTATGTGTATATATATATCTTATCTGTATATTATCTATTATATGTTTATATTAACATATTGATATATATTTTAAATATATATATATTATATATTATATATATATATGTTAATATAAACGTATATAATATGATATATTACATACTGCATATACTTTGTAATATATATATATAGATGATATATATATATATATATCTGATATAGTAATATATATATATATCTAGTGTGTATGGCTGTATATATGTATATATATATGTTGTGTGTGTGTGTGTGTTTTGTTAAAGTAATATGTATATTTATATAATAGTTTATATGTATATTTATCACATAACATATACATACATCATATATTTCATAATATTATACTATACTATATTTTTATACATTATACTTAAATTAATATATATCCCATTGTACATATACACTTATATAGATACGTTACATTTGTGTGAATTTATATTTCAGTAAACTTTCTGGGTCCTACTCTGTACATCTGGCAGCCACATCGATGTAAACAAAAGTAAATAGTATTTTATAATGGGCTAAACCCTAGAGTGTTTGTAAGTGTATTGGTCGAATATAATGTATTAGTACTATTTTGGAAACTACTTGTCATTTGCTTCTTTCGTTTTTTCAACACAAGTGATAATAAACATCTATTTGTTAGCGTTTGTAGTGGGAAATTATTCAAATGATAGTTCCTCTAATTGATTGGTTTCGCGAAATAGCAACACTATGGAGGTGATACGGCTTGCCCTCTTTTCAACACAGTATCAATATTAGCTTGCATTTTTCGTGAAACTTGAAAAGGCTTCATGCTTGATAATCTAAGTATGACGATGCATCAAATAAAATTCGTTCAGTTCTTTGTACCTTTCTAATGGTTTTTCGAAGCTGCACTCTAGCAACGGCTAATCGAACTAATGGAATGACTTTCTTTTTCGCCAGACCAAACAACCTAAAAACACTGATTTCAATACACAAAAAAGCATGCTACATTTATATGATTTCATTACAGACATTGGCTGAACGCAAAACCGCAGTAGCGTTACAATGAATATGTAATATTTTAAGTGTGTTTGTGCGGGGCGTGCGTGCAATGTTTTTATAAAAGCAATACGAAGTCATATTTGGTGATGATAGCTATAAACAGCATTGTGCCTCCTCTACTCGGCCTTGTCCTTTCTTGACCTCGCCCTCCCTTCCCTCCTCTTTTTGATATGTAGGAAACAAAGCATGCAAGTGAGCAAGAGTAAAGTCCTCGGTGATTAGACGCGTTTTTTGCCACAGTGTACCATAGTGTATTTGCATATTAGAGCAAAGTTAAGTTTCATGGAGAATACTTGATATGATATAGGAGATGATTAATATTAAGGATCCTATCATTGAGCAACTCGGTAACATAACTTTTAAATTTTCGCCTTTATGGTTTGTGCAAGTTTCTTTGTCTAGAATATCATGTTAATGCGAGTTTCCTTTCTTTACAGGATTTAGTGAAGGATTTAGCGAAGAAAAGAAAATAACGTCACACCGAAAAGCATCTCAAGAATTACTTTTGAAATATTTTAGCAAAGAAAATTGGTCCTTTGTTATATAATCTAATAGCTTCAATCTCAATTTGCAGTATTCTAGGGATCCAAACAAGTCGCCAAGTATTTTACGACTTAATTTCTAGAAAACTTTTACGTAAAATAACCTGAAGAAAAAATGTTTCTGTATTTAAGTGCTTAAGATATGGACTAAATGACGAGATGGTTCGTTTGATATAATTTCTTATTTGCGAACACTTATAGAATAAGTTCAATTTTGGTCTTTTTTCAGCGAATTAGCCAATGAATTTTGTTTGTGCTGGTTATCCAAACTTAAGTGTACAGGTTATCAAGAACCAAGAAAATATCTATGCCAGAAAAGCACAAACGAGAATTAACTTTAAGCTTTCTTGATAATTATGTTATTGAAGCTCCTTGAGGGTGGTGCTATTCCAATTTAAACCATTTATGTTTTCCGAATATCTCGAGTTTTGAGGAAAAAGCCAATAATGAATTTCATGAAACATACATGGCACTCCACTGTACCAAGCGTGGCATCTATGACGCTCAGTCGTCGCTCCCTCCAACGGGTACTCAACTGAACAGCCACACAGCTGGTGAATAATACCGCTCTTGAGTCATGTACTTTCATTGTGAATTAATACTTTTCTGTATTTTCCATACTGATTAATCTATTTGATACAGGTTATTATGGGTAAGGTTGTTTTTACACCCCATTTCAGACGTGCTTTGCTGTGGTAAACGGGTGTGAGTACGAGGCGAATTCAAAAGTCAGAGGGAGGAGCATCTGTGGTACCCCCGCTGATTTTTCCTTGAATCAGTTGGCCGAAACGGTAATTCATTTCACTGAATTTGATGATAAAATATGATATAACAGAGGAAGTGTGAACTTGCAGATGAGCACCAAAGAGGAACAATCAAAAGTCTAGATACTTATCTGTACAGAGGTCACAGTTGACTCAAGCATTACTAGCTGGTCTTGGTATTACTTAAATCAAAGTAAATAATACCACTAGTTTTAATATGGAAGTTACAATGCCCCTTAATGGGGTCCTACATTGAGTGTTGTATTGGCATTTTTTTTTCTGTATGTCACCATCCTTTGAGAGTTTAGGAACTTGTTTTTTTACCCGTTAATGGTGGAGCTGGACTGACCACTAAAAAATTGTTTGTATTTTATTCACATATTGTGCAAATGTATAGTCGATCAAGAGTCAATTCCTTATTGGTTCCTTCAACTGTGCCCACCTATTACCCTTACTACTTGAATTTTCGGCGGAGAACATTTTTTATCATCGTTGTTTTTATTATTATGGTGATGGCGGTGGTAATTACGGTGATGATGATGATGATAACTACTACTACTACTATTACTACATCATCATTATCATTATTATTATTGTTCTCATTATTATTATTGTTATTATTATTATTATCATTAATCGTAATCGTATGGTATATCATCATCCATCGTAATCCTTATCATTATCATCATTATCATTATCATCATGATCATTATCATCATGAGCATTTTTATCATAATCATTCTTATCATGATCATTCTTGTCATGATCATTCTTGTCCATGATCATTCTTGTCATGATCATTCTTGTCCTGATCGTTCCTATCATGACTCATTTCTTGTCATGATCCGTCTTTCATGTCATTCTGTCAGGATCATTCTTACTCATGGATCATTCCTTGTCATGATCATTCTTGTCATGATCATTCTTGTCATGATCTTCCTTGTCATGATCTTCTTGTCATGATCATTCTTGTCATGACATTCTGTCATGATCATCTTGTCATGATCTTTTTCCTATCATGATCATTCTTGTCATGATCATTCTTGTCATGATCATTCTTGTCCATGATCATTCTTGTCCATGATCGTTTCCCTATCATGATCATTCTTGTCAGATCATTCTGTGCAGGATCATTCTGGTCATGATTCATTCTTGTCCATGATCACTTCTTGTCAGATCATCTTGTCATGAGCATTCTGGTCATGATCATTCTTGTCATGATCGTTTCCTATCATAATCATTCCTTGTATAGCTCATTCTTGTCATGATCGTTTCCTATCATTATCATTCTTGTCATATCGTTCCTATCCTGATCATTCCTTATCATGATCATTCTTGTCATGATCATCTCTTGTCATGATCATTCTGGTCATTATCATTCTTGTTCATGATCTTTTCTTGTCATGATCGTTTCCTATCATGATCATTCTTGTCATGATCATTCTTGTCATGATCGTTCCTATCATATCCATTCTTTGGGTCAGATCGTTCCTATCATGAAAATTCTTGTCATGATCGTTTCCTATCATGATCATTCTTGTCATGATCATTCTTGCATTATCGTTCCTATCTGACATTCTTGTCCAGAATCGTTCCTATCATGATCGTTCTTATCAATGATCTTCTGATCATTTCTATGGTGATCGTTCTTATCCGTGATCGTTTTTATCATTATCGTTCTATCATATATCTTATCATTATATCCATAGTTTTTTGTTTCTTTTTATTCCCCCCTGGAAGGTAGAATCATGGGGAAAGAAAAAGTGTCACACAGTTATTTTTCATCTCATGAACGGTGCTTTGCAACTTAAAAAATAAAATAAAATAATCTGTACGGCCCCAATATGGGTCTGGCTCTCTCATCTCTCTCCTCTCTCTCTCCTCTGTTTTGGTATTAGATATTTCTCGTAAAATTGATTAAAAACGAATATTTGACGACACAGTTCAAGCGAAATAAACAGACCCAGCGATAGAGTATGAGAGAGAGAAAGAGACAATACTCGACAAATTAATGGCCGCCTAGCACAAAGCGGACTACTATTGTTGTCGGATTTGACTCAACAATAATTTGAAGGAATCGTGTCAGTGCATTAGTCATGGGTATATAAAAGTTTGGGGACATAACTGAGGGCCAGAGGATCCTTTACTTTCCTGTGAAAGTAATGAGGTTGTGATGATTAATAAGAATTTGTGGTATGTCCCTTCAGATCTCGGATCCTCGAATTTGCATTTGCCTTGACCCTGCTTCGTGTATGACCTTTTACGCTGCAGAGTTAATCTGTCTGGATGGCTTGTCGGGTTTTTTGTTCCAGTTTGCACAGCATTAACGCAAATGAGGATAGTCACGCCTGTATGAATTATAGTGATTTATACATGTCATATGGGCGTTTTTGATTTTGTTTACATGGGTGGTTATGTGGTGCTGTTTATTCTTATTGGCTATTGACCTATTGGCAGCAAGTGTGTAGTTTTTATGCCTTTTGTAATTGAGTTTTATTGTTGAGCCCCATGATATTGAAACAGTAGTTTTATAATGCCGAGATGCAAAGGGTTGTACAACAGCCTTTCTTGTATCATGGGGATTTTTGGTTTTTCTGTGATTGATATCCGTGTGCCCATTAGTTTTATTCATTTATTTATGCCGGGTAGCAGAATCCCTGAGCGTGATAAAACTGTGACTTCTTGTAACGGCCAAACACTAGGCGCGGAGGCTGCTACCTACATCCGAACGTCCGCTCCACGTGCTCTAGCGCGTCGCTGCACGTACAAGGCTTATCCTCGCCGACCGAAAGCGTTATGACGCTGGTTATACGTGACCCGGCAAATGTTCGAGAGAATGTCTACTTGTTCTTGTTAACGTCATCTGTATTAAAACATATAAGAGGGGCGAACGCCCACACACACACACACACACACACACCAAACACACACACACCCACACACACACCAATCCACACACCACGACACACACACACACACAACCAACCACACACACACCCACACACCACACATATATATATTTTGTGTGTGTGTGTTTGTATGTGTACATATGTAATATACATATATATTATATATATATATATATATATCTATATATAATACATCACATAGATATATGCTCCACACACACACACACACACACACAACACACACACACACACACACACACACCACACACACCACACACACACACACACACCACACACACACCACACACACACACACATCACACCACACATAATACACCACATATACACACACATATACAAACACATACACACCACACACCACACACACACACACTACACACACACACACCCACACACACACTCAACACAACACACACAAACACACGACTCACACACACTCTCTCTCTCTCTCCTCTCTCTCTCTCTCTCTCTCTCTCTCTCTCTCCTCTCTCTCTCTCTCTCTCTCTCTCTTTCTCTCCACTCCACTCACTCACTTCACACATATGTATGCATGCACACACACACACTATCACAATATATGTATGTACACACACTTTACACAATATACTTTATTTTTGGCGCGTGTGTGTGTATTCAAATGTAAACACATTTTTTTTGTTTGCAGGGACTTATGCAGCTACTTGATTATTTAAATTTTCTATAAAAAAAAAACTTAGTCATAAAAATATTTGGATTCTTACATTCTGTTTTTCATTTTTTCTCTGAGATATAACAAAAATAAAATCTGTGAGCGGAAGTAAAATTTAATAATTCATGGTTTATATATAGGTATCATGGTTCTCCAACCATCAATTCGATACACATTAAACTACATACTCTTAGTAGCATTCCTAGAATTTTTGTGCATAAGAAGATGTAAATGGAACATTCCTTTAAAACTTATTGACTTCAATAGTCGTCTGACCCAACCATGGTGTGATGAGGAATGACGATTACTGTTTAGCAGAAAAAATGTGGCGGAGTAGTAGCACAGTGATGGTGTGGGGAGGAAAAGACATTGGAACGTTTGGTGTAGGGATGGCATATTACTGCAAAGTTAACATTCCAAACAGTATCATTTTTCTTTAAGTTTTCTCCTAGTTTTATAATTTCCGGTAATTAACTTCCAAGAGAAATCTTACAGATAACTCATATAATAAAAAATAATGATCATCACAATATAGCATAATATCATTCAGTACAGGCATGGCTTCTCCAAATTAATTTGGAGAATACACACACCAACACACACACACACACCCACACACACACACACCACACACACACACCACACACACTACACACACACACACGCTCATTCACACACATATAATATATACTGTGTGTTTGTGTGTGTGGTGTAGTGTGTGTGTGTGTGTGTGTGTGTGTGTGTGTGTGTGTGTGTGTGTGTGTGTGTGTGTGGTGTGTGTTGTGTGTATATGTATATAGATAGATTAGATAGATAGATATATAGATTAATCGATAGATCAGATAGGATAGATAGATAGATAATAGATAGATAGATATATATATATATATTATATAATATATACTTATATTATATAATATATGGTTGTATATATATATTATATATACACATACATATATTACATATATATGTATACACACCCACTCGCGCGCGCCGCACACAACACACACACACACACACACCACAACACACTACACTACACGCACACACACACACAACAGCACACACACATATATATATATATATTATATATAATATATATATATTAATATATATATATATATATATTATATATATATAAGGAGTATTTAGGTTTACAATGACACATGAACTTGTTAAAGTCAATACTAATGTGTTTTCCATTCTTTATAATTAATACTATATAAAAAAAATTATACGCAGAGCGTCAGAGTTACCGCAGCATATATGGTTTCGATGTCGTGTTAGGATCAAAAAGAATTTTCTCTTTCTCAAGGTCTCCAATAAGCTTTCTAGCGGCTCAATGTCTGTGGGAAAAATAAAGAATATCTTTGTAGACCATACATATGGATTTTCACACTAACCATTTAGTTCCTACATCTTCATGCTACTATTTTCGCACGACAATATGTCTCTTGGTTTAACCTTTTTTGATGGACAGGGTGATCACATTCAGCTTCGAGAACTCGAGGTGTGCGCGACTGTAAGCTGTCACTATCCAATCCCTGCCCAAGCAGTCACCATATTCTGCACTAAATACAAACCATCCATTTTCTCCCCCTTTTATCACTCTGCAGCTTATTGCATTGTATTAATTGTCCTTTTTATTATTTTTTAACAAACAATACCATCCATACGCTGATTCTTATTCAATTTAATGTTCCCCGAAAGTCATTAATACCGGACAAAAAAGGTAATATCACGGCTTTACGACAGGGTCATATTTGCGGTGCGTGCGGATGAGTGAGTGTGTGCACAGAAACAGAGGAGAGAAGAGAGAGAGAGAGAGAGAGAGAGAGAGAGAGAAGAGAGATAGAGAAGAGAGAGAGAGAGAGAGAGAGAGTAGTGAGTGAGTGATGTTAGTGAGTTGAGTGTGTGTGTGTGTGGGGGGGGGGATATGAGATTTAACCCTATACATATGTGGCTCCATAAATGCTCCAGACACTAGACACAGGGCCAGAAGTCAATTATAATCCTATGTGACCTACCTGACTGCCCCTTTCCTTCAGTTTTCAGATTTCGTGTTAGTTTATTAATTCGATACTCTTATTATCATTATTGACCTATCACAAATCAAGTTAATTCTAAAGCAGTATACAAAACCTCCCAGTTATTCGGTCTTAACCTTGTGATAGCGCATGAAATACTCGGCAGAGACTGTCAAGAAAACCTCATTATCGTACACGGTGTGAGCAATAGATACTGTCCATGAAGAAGTCTAAATTTTGTTTGGAAAATCATTTGTTGGGTCTACAGGTGGTTTTGGTTCAGGTACTTGCAGAGTGAGTTGAATTCTTGCATGAATGGTATATATATTTCTTTAATGCAGAATAAATATACTTATTGCCTCTCAGTATAACAATAGAAACCCCCTAATCCCTGCCGTTGTTGTTTATTAGGGGTCTTAGTAGATAAGGCCCAGTTTTGGAATTACTCCTAACTTCTGGTCCTCATTCCCTCCGCGCTCACTAATTTTGCATGGTCCTTTTCTTCTAATCCATTCCTTTTCCTTTTCTTCATCCCCGCTTTACTTTCCCCTTACCTTATCGTAAACTCATTTTAACCGTTTTCTCCGCCACAATACTTTATCATAATCGTCCTATTCCCTTCTACCACCTTTGCCTTATACTATACCCCTATCATTCCCTCTCTAATACCTTTCAACGACCATACTACAACGATACTACCCCAATCTATTCACTCTGTAACCTACGCAAATCATTAACTAATTCTACCCTTTTTCGTTTTCTCTCTCTCCCTTACCATAGCACCATATACTTTTGATGTCCCATACAACCCTTCCTTACTGGGGCCTCACGCTTATTCCTATAGTTTGAATAATGACCTTTAATGAATGACCGGTCAAAAAAAATCATCCAAAAAAATAAATAACAGTAGAAAGAATGTGAACACTCACGAAACGAGAAAAGGAATGAAATTTTGCTCGTTTTTGTGGAAGCATGAAAGCTCAGGCAGTATGACTAACCCTATCTCTGTTATAACGAAAAGCCTCTATCCAACTGAATTTCTAATGCACGTATCAGATTCGATTCAGGCAAATAAATATAATCCTCTTTCCATATAAAAAAACCTCTTCTACCTGAACTATACCCAGTGCTTCCATTTTCATTTATCCATACTCACTAGCACAGGATTGGCCATGTTAATCCTTATTCTTTTACCCATTAAATCAGTGTGCTTTAAAAACTGCACATGCCTCTTAGTGTGCAAACGATAAGTGTTATAATATGACGACTTTAGAATATAATATCTGTATATATTAATTGTCCAAATGAGATAACCAGTTGCAGGATGGGTAACTATACAGAAGACACTACGTTAATGTTGATATTAATCTATGGACTGATGAATATCAAACAAAGGAACATCCATACACGATTTGAAGAATTAAGTGAGTAACCGTTGACGTTAGGATATTTGAATTTAATTCATAAATTTTTAACTTCATGGCCAGTGTTGGAACATCAAAAATCATTTAAGTCGACTGTTCAGTGATTTTGTCCATAAGATGTACCACAATCTAGTTCGACACACGCTACACATAGCTTTCCACAATTATGAAGTGATATTACCTCGAGGATTTTGAATTGAAATTACCCGAATTCCATGTTTCTGAGAGAATACTATTTTTCGATTTTTTTTTTTTTTTTATAGTCCTGTTGATTGGCCGTAGGTAGTACAATAAGTCCAAACTTCCCTTGTTGAAAATCTACTAAAAAGAAGAGGGTAAATCATAGAGGCTAATTGGATACCAGGACTTCAAAATATTTGTTTTTGGATGAGCACAAATTATGAAGTTCCCTAAACTTAAAGTACAGAGTCCAGTCTTCCTTACTGATAAAGCATGGCACCAATAAGTCTACTCGAAATAAAGTAAAAATTAAGTTTTGCTGCATATTTGGATCCAAACTTTCAAAAATATATGTTTGAAGTGAGCAGAATTATGAAATACCCTAAAACAATCACATTTACTTACCTATTGCTCTCCGTACATGATACGAGGCGGGGGGGTCCAGTTTATTTACTGGGCGGCATAATAACTATATTCTGGGTCGCCTCGAGAGGGTCGGTGAACCTTGTTTTCAGAGGAGGTTTCTTGACCTCGTGACTGCGTTGTGATCGTGCGCCACGTGCTTCATCTGAAATTTCCTCCTGACTAAGTGGTAGATTCGTACGAGTAACGCCCCCCTATCCATTGTCGGCTACTGTCCTGTAAGTCTCCATCTACTGAATTGTGAAAAAGTATTACTTGTCTTAGAATTTCTCGTCATAATATGACGCACCACTACACACAAAATACCTAAAAACTACACAAAAGGCAGACACACACACACACACGTATATGCGAATATATATTATATATATTTATAGAGATATAATATATATAATATATATATATATATATATATATTATATATAAGAATATAAGATAAGAAATATATATGTGTGTGTTCGTTTAGTATGTCCTGTTTTTATGTGTGCGTGTTTGTTTTGCTGTATAAGTTTGTGTGTGATTTCTTTGGGTGTAACCTGTTGTGTGTATTTGCATGTTATTTTGTTTGTTTTTTGTGCACACACAGACACACACACATACAACATACATATATATATATATATAAATATATATAGCTATTATATATATAAATATACAAATAAAATTTGTGTATATATATATATATATATATAATATATATACTATCTATATATATATATATATATAATGAATGTTTACGTACTAAATTATAGGTCTGCATATATATGTGTTATTATTAATATGTTATTTATTTAATATATATATCGATATAAATATGTATATGTACTATCTACATATAGTTTTATATAACCTATTGCAATAGAATATAATATATACAGACCTATATATATATATATTATATATTATATGTGTTATATATATCATATAATAATATAGATATATATATATATATGCATATATATGCATATATATACATATGTATATATATATAAATATGATATATATTATAGATTATATATTTAGGTATATATATATCTATATATATGCATGTATTGTCTGTTATGTATTATGTATACACACACACACACACCACACACCACACACACACAACACACACCACCACACACACACACAACACACACACACACACACCACACATCACACACACACACACACACACCACACACACCACACACACACACACACACCCACACATACATACCACACATACATACACACACATACACACACATACACACACACACACACACACACACCACACACACAGCACACACCGACACACACACACACACACACACAAGCACACACACACACACACACATATATAATATATATTATATATAAGATATATATCTATAGGGTATCTATATATATATACCAATACCCATATCACAAATATATATTTACCATATGTGTATATATGAATAGATATATATAGCTATATATATATCATATATATATATCATATATATAAATATATAAAATATATGTAATACATATAGATACAAATATAAATATTAATATACATATGTAATAGTATATACATATATACATATATATATATATACTACTGTATATTATATATATATTATGTTACTATATAGTATATATCTATATATATATATATCTCTTCTATATATATAACATGCATATATTTATGTTATATCTCTTTGTCTAATGTAAATGTGTATGAATAGATATAAAATATATGATATATATATAAGAAATGTTATATATTGATATTTATATGATATATATACATATATCACACTCCATATTTAGATATGTGTTTACATATGTACGCTTGTATATAGATGTTATAATACACACCACACAAACACACACACACACTACACACCCACACACACACACACAAACACACACATTATATCTATATATATATAATATATATATATATATATATATATATATATATGTTGTGTGTGTATATATATATATATATATATAATATATAATATCTATATATATATATATAATATATATATATATATATATTAATAGGTATATATATATATATATATATATAATATGCTTATATATATATATATATATAATATATATATATATATATATATATATATATCTTAGATAATATAGTAGGTATAATATATAGAGAGAAGAGAGAGAAGAGAAGAGAGAGAGAGAGAGAGAGAGAGCAGAGAGAGGGAGAGAGAGAGAGATAGATAGAGTATATAGATGGATAGATATAGGACTTGTACACAAACAAAACAAAGGCCCCCATGATCGGGTGCTTGTCGTTGGAATAGAACTCGTTTGATGCAGGTATTGTGATTTTTTATTTTTCCGGGCAATTTTTCTGTGATTTTCTTTGACAATTACTTTGAACGATCTCATTCGTTTGCTTGTCACGCATAATTTCTCTACTTTTCGACTGGCAATAATTTTGTAAACAAATCGATGGGAAGTAGCTTCAGAATCCAGGTTCTTTCGAATTTTTATACTGGGATGTTGAATCTGAACTCCACTTCCGTCTATTCTCCCTTCCGACACATAATCACACATTCATACATACATATATAGATATCATATATATACATATATGATATAATATATAAATAAATCTCTATATGTATATATACACATCAATATATGCACCACACACACACACAACACACACCACACACACAAAGATACACACACACACCCACACACACTACCACACCTACACACACTCACGCACGCACGCATGCACGCACACACCAAACACACACCACACACCACAACTACACACACACACACACGACACACAACACACATCACACCACACACACACACCACACCCACACACACACACACCACACTACACCACACACACCTGACACACACACACAATCATATATAAACATATATATATATATATATATATATATATATCTAATATACGTCATATATAGTATTACATATATATATGTATATAGATTCCCATATTATATATATATATGGTATATATTATATAGTATAATATATAATATAAATATAATATACATATATCCATAGATATATTAGTATACACACACACACACACACACTCACACACACACAACAGCTCCACACACACACAACACCCACAAAAAACACCAGCACAGACCCACACACACAGTGACACACACATATACAGATATATATATATATATATATATATTATATATATATATATATATATATATATATATCTATACCACACAACACACAAAACCACGGCACACACAACACACACACACAACAACACAGGCACCACACACACACACCACACACCACACACACACAAGCGCACACCCCAATACCACACACACACGACACACACAACCCAAACACACACAAACACAAAAAGACATATATCTATATTTATATATTTATAAATATATATATATATATATATATATATATCTACTATACATATATACATAGTACATATACTATATATACCATATATATACATATATATATATATTATAATAATATATATATATAGATATATATATATATATATATAATACAACACATACACTACATACATACACACACACACACCCAACACCACACACGCACCCACACCCACACACACACAACACACACACACACCCACAACCCACACACAACACCACACACACCACACACACACACCACACACCCACACACCCACGCTACACAAACACCACACACACGACATCAGTAATAGTATTAATATACTATATATTATATATAGTATATATGTATATGTATATCAATATACAGATACATATATGTATATATATGTGTATATAGACCATATTACATAGATATATATATGGATAGATAATACATCTATATAATATTATATTCTATTATCTCTATATCTATATATCTGATAATATATACTCTATATATAATCTCATCTGTCTATATATATACAATACATATATCTATCTCTATATATATAGTATCTATAGTTTCTACTCCTATGTACTACCTTATATATATATTATATATCATATATCATTATACTATATATATCTATATCTATTCTCTCTCTCTATATAACCAATATTACACAGATATACAATATAGGGACACCACACCACATATGTATTATATATATATAATATATAATATATATATATATATATATATTATCTATATATATATAAATATATAGATATAGGGTGGGTGTGTGTGTGTGTGTGTGTGTGTGTGTGTGTGTGTGTGTGTGTGTTCTACACGACGCGCATTAAAGATATTGGACTTACAGGAATGAAACGCTGTACTGTTTCTTAGTCTTTCTCTACCTAGGTCTCATCAAGAGTGCACACTTTTCCTATCATTTGATGCAGCTGTGGGACCTCTTTTCTTTGCTTATAAGTCCGCAGGTTGCTTTTGAACCCATGGAATGACTTCCGATATCCATTGCCTTTCAAAAATGACTTCATGTAAGTATAGGTCAGATGTTGCAAGGTTAGGAGATAAGGAAGCATGAGGAAGGAATTGTAGTCGTAGGACTCGCAATTCCACTGGGCAATGTGGAAAGATTGTGTCTCCTAGG
>NW_023658271.1:22500-24679 GCF_015228065.2 Penaeus monodon
CACAAGATGGCACAAAATGACAACAAGATCAGTTCTGCTGTGGTTTCCTGACTCTGGTTGTAGACTTCGCTACTTGTAGCTACACCTGGCAGAGAAGATTGTATTCATATATTCACACGGCAATGTATAGAACTATGTAATTATGTATGGAAAGCACTTGTAGTAGCCTAACCGTTTCTTTTAGAATTTGAACAAACAGTTTTAAACTGAACCTTAACTATAATGAACTATCCATTGGAGTACTATCACACAACGTTATTATCATCGAGCAGAACATTGACTTTGTTTTTTTACCTCGTATGCATTGGAATATACCTCGCATATAATTCAAAAGTTAAACGCAGATCCTATATATGAATTATCATTAACTAACCTTCTTCCGTCATATTCCAGACATTCAGAGCATTAACTCTGAAAACTTTCTTACTACCCATATTAATACAAATTAGTGGTAATGATAACAGTAGGTAACATCAACTACTGATCTGTGCTACTCTGCTACTAATTACGTGCTACGGCTGCTGATATTACTACATATACTACCAACCATTATCATAATGATATTAATTAGCAGTATTACAATAGTTAAATCATAACAATATTTTAATATAACAACAGGCGAATAAGAAGAGCAAAATGATAATAAGAATACCACTTATTATATAACTATTATTATTATTATTATATTATTAATTATGATTATTATGGGATGATGAAATCGATGATAATGATGATGAATTTGATGATGATGATGATGATGATGTGATGATGATGATGATGATGAATGATGATGAGATGAGGATGAATGATGATGAGAAATATATATTAACAGACACTAGCCAAAAAATGGCGAACAAAAACAATAATAATAATAAGAACAAGTAAGAATACAATAACAAGAAAGGATAATAAATAAATAAGAATAATAATAAGAATAAGAAAATACTAGAAGAACAAGAAGAGCATATTAATAATGAGGAATGGTGATGATGAGAATAATAATAATAACAATAACCTTAATAAAAGAATAATGACGATAACAAAAAATAGAATCATGATTATAACTGTAACCATAACCATATTCCAAAATGTAACCGCAAACCGTATGAGTGATCATGGAATCACTATCACCATCAGAATAGCAATTTCAATAAAAAAAAATAATGATAAAAAATACTAACACCCCCACTACTACTACTGCTAATAGTTTGTGTGTGTGTGTGTGTGTGTTGTGTGTGTGTTTTGTGTGTGTTGTGTGTGTGTGTGTGTGTGTGTGTGTGTGTGTGTATTTGTTGTGTGTGTGTGTGTGTGTGTGTGTGTGGGGTATGTATATATAAATATATACATACATATACATGTATTTACAAATATATATAGACATATATATATAATATATATATATATTATATATATTATATATTTTATAATTTATATATTTACATATATACATAAATGTATGTACATATATACCCTGTATATAATATATATATGTTATATATATAAAATATATATATATATATATATATATAATATATTTTATATAATATATATATAATACATATATCACACACATATCTATATAGATATGCATGGTATATGTATATATATATATATATATATATATATACACACATTTACACATACATATACTCATATATGCAAATACAAATATATACATACAATATATAAATAAAAACACACACACACACACACACACACACACACACACACACACACACAACACACACCCGCACATTACACAGACCCCACACACACCCCAACACACACACACACACACACACACAAAACCCACACACAAATATATATATATATAATATATATATATAATATATTATAATATATATATATATATGTATCTCTAAAGTATACATATATGTGTATGTACATATTGTATGTATATTTTTTTATTTTATATGTATATATTTTATATTTTGTCTATATGGGTTTTTTATATGTATATATAATAAAACTATATTATAATTATATATATATTTTATATATATATAATTATTTTATAATATATATTTTATTTTAAAAACCCTTATACATATACATATATAATATATATATATATATATATATTATATATTAATATTATATTATTATATATATACTATATATATAGTATATTATATCAAAAAAACACTCCCCCACACAC
>NW_023658272.1:0-24676 GCF_015228065.2 Penaeus monodon
ACACAATATATACACACATATATGCTTGTAAAATATAAATATATATTCATACAAAAATACATATATAGGTATCTACTATACAACACACACCACACACACACACAAAACCCCACACACACATATATATATATTATATATATAAAATATATATATATAATATATAATATATATATTATATATATATATATATATATATATATATATATATATATTATATTATATATTATATATATATATATTATAATTTTATTATATATATATATATATATAATTATATAATATATTTTTGTGGGGTGTGGGGTTGTGTGTTTTGTGGGGTGTGTGTATATGTATGTTCCCCCTTAATATATTTATGTATGCAATATATTTTTTTATATAAAAAATGCATATGTGTGTAATATTGTGTGTGTGTTGTATTAATATATATAATATATATATATATATATATATATATATATTAATGTGTGTGTGTGTGTGTGTGTGTGTCTGTTGTGTGGTGTTGTGTGTGTTGTGTGTTTTGTGCTGGTGTGTGTATGTGTGTTGTGTGGTGTGTGTGGGTGTTGTGGTGTTTTGGGTGTGTGTGTGTGTGTGTGTGGTGGTGTGTGGGTGTACATACAAAAGATGATAATACAATAGATTAAGAAAAAAATGTATGTTTGGGAAATGAGTACCACAAACCCAAACATGTTTAAAGTGCTTAAGTTTTTTTTTTTTGTTACAATACCTCTCAAAATCTTCAAATACACTCTCTTCATAATTATACCGTATAAAAAGAGGATGGGGGCTAGGCATTTAAATAAAGATGAAATAGATGCTAGTTTCATTATATTTGGTTAAAGTCCATCTTTTTGTTAAAAGGTTTGACAGAAAAAACATACCCCCTTTAAAGAATAGGAAAGTTTAAGGGTTAAAAAAGCAATTAAATTTAAAGTTATGGGAAAAACAGGAAACCGAATTTAGTATCACAGGAAAACAAAAAAAAAAAAAATTTAAAAAATAAACTGAAAATCAGGTTAGGGACGAGAAGTGCAGGGTTAGGTAAACATGTTTTTCGAAAAATGAAAATAGATTACTAAGGGGAAAAGGGGAAATTTAACTTTTTGGGGACTTTTTTTTCTTCGCTAAAAAAACAAATGGTATTTTTTTTTTCCTTACATTCTTTCTCCCCTTTTTTTGTTCACATCCTAAATTTTTATGTGTATGAGAAAAAAAAGCTTTTTTAATTTTTGTTATTGTGAATGTATAAGAGAGAAGGGTCACTAAATCCTGTTATCTCCTACTTCCCCTTTTTTAAAAGGACTTAGAATATGGATTCATATGCTACGAGGTACAAATTTAATAACACAGGGCAGCCCTATGGATATTCCGCGTCAGAGGAATAAATACCAAAAAAAGCATACTTACCCCAAATACACAGGGTTCTCATAATAGATCATAAAAACGCAAAAAACGGGCATCTCTCAGCGTCAATGATCAGGTATCGTTATCATGAGGAATTTCCAAAGTTTCAAAAATGGATTTTTTAAAAAAGTGACTACACTTCCAGCCTATAAAGAATAATTAATTTTTTTTTTTTAAAAATATTATCTTTCGTAGATGCAGTATTGAGAAAAAAAATCTTTGGAACTAACCCTTCTCTATTATGTGTAGATATTCGATGAGAGATATCATAAAAGATAATATATATATATATATATATATATATATATATATATATATATATATATATATAAACTTTTAAAAACCCACGTTATCCATTTTTGTCCCGGCCCACAGAACCCAAATTGCCAAAAACAACAAGGTCCTCAGTGCAAAATTTAAAATGCCACCACCACCACCCCGAGCACTCCAGCTTGACCACCTTATCCAAACGTTTCAGGGCGTTTGGTGTGTACACAGTCTGCACCGATGGCCCTCCATGGTCCTCCGAGGTAAACAATAGGGTCCTGAGAAGCAGAGAGCTCGGAGCAATCTTCCTTAACAATGAGGATTCTAAACGAAGAGGAAGTCTGGCCGAGGAGAGGTGGGTCTCCCTTGTAAAACGCTCGTCCTGTAATGTTCCTCCGCCGTCTTTTCTTCCTCTTCTTTGAATTCTTTTTTCATCTTGTTGTTTTCTCCTTTTCCTTTCTTTTTCTTATTCTTATTCTTCACCTGTTCTTTCTTCTACTACGTCTTCCTCATTCTCCTCTAATTTTTCTTCGTCTTCAACTTCATCGTCTTTTCATTTTCTCTTTCTTCTTTTTCTTCTTCTATATTTTGTGTGTGTGTGTGCGCGCGCGTGTGCATATGTGTGTAGATAGATAGATTGATATTGATATAGAATTTAGAATCTACAAAAGTTATACGCATTATTATCTCTATAATCTCTCTTCTAACAAAAAAATCTTGACACAAACCACAGCACAAGGAATGGCATGATCCAATAGATCAGTGATTCCCAAACTGACCGTTACCCACTCTTCACACATAACCCATGACTACAGTGAATCTCTAATCCTACACTCTTTCGGTCCTGTACTGTTATTGTATCCGTTTGTTTTTTCGTTTGGTTTTCTTTGAAGTATTAATAAAGAAATGTGTAGTTTGCCTTCGTTGAATCTCAAATAATTATTAAATTAGTTCTAACAGTACATGATGCACTTAAAAAAAATCCACACTTAGAGAAATTAAAAGATGGCACTGTTGCGAAACGCTTTTTCATCAATAACAAAAAAAAAATAAATAAATAAATAAATAAATAAAACATAGCTTAGGAAGTATGCTAATGTTATATTATTTACTTTATTATTTACTCCCTAATATGTATCAGTGTCTTGTTTTATGTATCTTGTTTTATGTCAAGAACACATAGTGAGATAAAACAAAGGTAATTACATAGAAAAATATATATTACTCATGTGTCATGACACAAAGCTTTACTGAACCTGCAAATACTTTCCACTGGCTGCCCACCCACTGAAATCCTTTGGTTATGTGTATACATACACACACACACACACACACACACACACACACACACACACATATATATCTATATATATATATATATATATATATATATATATATATATATATATATATATATATATAGTCAGATTTTGGCCCCTATATTCTGCTACATGGTCCTCAGTTTCAGTTTAAGAGCCATTGCTATAAAAAAGAGAAAAGTAAAACTGGAAATCTTTTTCTTTCATTCTTTCTTTTTTTCTTTTTGTATAGACGATCCAAAAGAATCCAGTTGGAAATCCATAACTGATCGGCTTTTTAGATTATAGAGCATATACCTATGCAGGCCGGAAAATGGGATTGAAGGAATATAAAATCTGCCAGAAACGAGATTTTTTTTTCTTTCTTTTTTTTGCCAAAACTTATACCTTGGTATCCTACGATGAATTTAAGAGATTTAGCTTGTTTTGAGATGTAGCAATTACGGTATTCAACCTTGAGTGCCTCTGTGTAAAAATGAATAAATAACACTCTCTCTCTCCTCTTCGTCTCTCTCTCCTCTCTCCTCTCTCATCTCTCTCTCCTCTCTCTCTCTCTCTCTCTCTCTCCTCTCTCTCTCCTCTCCTCTTTCTTGTTTGGCTTCCTTCTCTCCCTCTCATTCTTTAGTTCCCTCTCTCTCCCCTGCTCTCATTTATTCATTCATTCTTTTCTTCCCTTCTTCCCCTCGCTCCCTTTTTCGCTAAGCCACTCGCTCTCCCCTATATTTTTGCATGGCGGTAACCCAGAGGCCATATCATTATTATCTTTATTTGTAGTTGCTTTAATATTTAACTGACTTTCTCGAATAAGCCTCTACCTCTTTTACATCTTAATTGACGTCTCTTAAAACTAATTTCGTCCGGAATTTGCAACAGGAAATAATAAAATCTGTGAAGTGTTATTCGATTCCGCGCCAGACAAAATGGCGGCAAAGGCCAATCTCCTACTGTGACGTCATCAAGTTCCCTCGCTTTTTTCTGGTGTTCAAATTCGCTTAAATTCGGCATTACAAGGGCGATTTCCGTTAAAGCTGATTATCATATGAAACAGATTTATAAAGTATTACTGTAAGAACCGATTTTAGTAAGTTGGACTATATCTGCGCGGATAGAATACCCTAAGCCAATCACTGCATATTAATAATAAAAATGGATAGTAATCGCCCATACTTGCATTTATAAATATTCTTATTTAATAGTTACCTTAACTGACGCGACTAGTAAGACAGAAAAGTTAAATAACTTCTCTATAAATGCCCATTTTAAAGTCTGTCAAATCTGTTTTATTGTTTTCATCATTATTACGGCCTGTGCTGTAGCTTTTTCGTATTTTTTTTTTGCACAAAAAGAAAATGGCGTTTACACCTAAGAGAATGACAAGGAAGATATAATGAATGGAATCACTATATTAAATATATATCTTATTTTAAGATGAACGAAGAGAATGTTTTTGCGGGTTATCATTTTATTTAGCTAATGAAGTATATTTTTCAGTCAAATTAGCTTTATTGAATTGCGAATAACCAACATTTATGTTAATGTAGATATAATTTATATAGATATTAAATTTCTATTCATATAACTTACTAACTCATAATAAAAACACAAACCGGTTTTGCAATAGTAAAGAAACAAGAGTTGAAGACATTGACATCTTTTTCCAGAATAGTAATAGTATCAGTATAATGTCAACACACTTAAATATCGATTACTCATGGTTCTGTGCCATTGAGAATATATATGTTTGTTTGTTTTTTTTTTTTTTTTTTCTTTTTCTTTTTCTTTTTTTACGGTAAGCCGTTCATGTCTGAGCCGCCGTGGTCACAGCATGATATTAATTGTAGCTTTTTTTCTTGTGTGATAGCTCTTGCGATCTGTGAGGTAAGTGGGTAGGAGTCCCCCAGCTTCCTATTCACGGAGAGTAGCCAGGGTGTGGCACGTACCTTTAGGTAATCATTCTCTCTATTTATCGGCTGCGGACCAGCGCCCATGACCTGGCGCCTGGCTTGGCAACCGATGTGGCTAGGTAGGCAATCCAGGTGAAGTGAGTTCCATTGCCCCAAGGGACAACGCGCGTCCGGTGACTCGAACCCTCGAACTCAGATGCCGATTCGACTGCCAGTCTTGAGCGATGCGCTCTAACCATCGCGACACGCGGCCCGTATATATATATATATATATATGGTAACTTATATAATCTATATAGATAGATCGATAGATAGATAGATAGATAGATAGATAGATCGATAGGTATAGCACGATAGATATAGATATCTATATATATAGAGAGAGGAGAGATAGAGAGAGATAAACGGAAAATGAAAATTGCCTTCATTACTTATCATTGGTCAAGTAAATGTTAAATGTTTACACAGAATAAAGTTCATTCTCTTTTTTGTGGAATATTTTGGAAGTTCTTGTCTTTCTTCGCGCGAAATGCTGTATCTCTCTAAACTAAAGTATCTAATTAATTATGATTTCGATTTGCAATTATTGTTAATGATAGAATCCCACAGCTTTAAGTACTTTGCTTTGAAATTTACGTCTGCTCTCAAAAGTTTTTGGCAATGCCTTTCAAGAGATACTTTGATGAAACGTTTGTACATCAGTTGTTTATCACTTAATCAATTCCATCGCCTCGTAGTCGTGTGTCGTGTGGCTGTGTGGGCTGTGCGTGCGTGTAGTGTGTGGTGTGCTGGATGTGTGTGTGCTGTGTGTGTGTTCGTGATATTATGCAGTGCGTGCTGTGTGTGTGTATGAACGCATGGCACGATGAGCGGGTAGAGATCACATAGGTGCAGACAAGTCGCGTACTGGAACTGATGAGCGCAATCTTGGCAGCGGCCAAAGGCTGAAACAGACTTCTATTGTTGTGCATGAAGAGATATTGTAAGAGAGAGGATTGTATGGTCAACTGCCGGACAGAGGTTCAGTCCGGCAGGTGCTGTAGGCTGTCTGTCTGTCGGCTCGCAGGCGACCCTCTTTTATACAGAATTGAATTAGAGAAACTCACAGGGTTGCGAGGTGTACTAGGAAGGATATGGAGGATAAGAGGATGTGATTGTTGTAAACGCGGACGGAGTCGCGAGGCGGAAGGCTGCGGATGTCGCCAGTCCGTTGTCTTGTCTAGCAAGAGTGTGGTTGTATGTCGCGGTAGTGTTATTGCTATTAAATATATATATTAGTGTGCAGGTGAAATAGCCCTATGTGAAACTAGGTATTAATCGCCTCGCGCACGCCCTCACGCGGCGGTCCTCCGCCGCAGCAGAGGCTGTAAGACTGCCGCAGAGGTGTCAGAGAAGTGAAAAGGCGCATCTAGCCTAAAATTACAAACCTAAGCATTATATAAAATATCCTACTCTCCAAAAAATAATGTAAGTAAACAGCTACACATGAAATTACAACAATCCATACGCGATAACATTAAGTGCATTATAGTAACATCAAGAAGAGTTACAAAATGTAGAAGCTAATAAAGCATACGAAATAGCAATAACATACAATGGGATTATAAAATCAGATATATCATATAAAATATCGTGAACATTCATGTGATCAACGAAAACAGAAAATGACAAGATCGCCACCAACTAATCATGAAATAAGTTATATTCTACTCTAGCAGGCGTAGGAAATACATCTAACAGTATAACAAAGCTATACGTTGCGAATACAATAAAGAAGAGTACAAGATAAATAGCGGAGGTTAGCCAGTGACAATGCGGATCGGAGAGATATACAAGGGCCCTAAGCGATTGACGGCGCCTGCGTCACCAGTGTTGACAGGCCAGTCTCGTGCTAATGTCCTAATCACTATGCAACGATACCGTACGAAACCAATCAAAAGGACTAATACTCCGAATAATGCGGCAGTATGGAAGGCCATAGAGTTACAGGTGAGGGGGCGGGAATGAAATCAAAGTGGATCCAAATGAGCTAGCAGAATGAAGGGAGGAATCTTACGTTCGCGATAGGGAAGGAAAAATTGCCTGACAGGAGCGTTAGCGGGTCGGCCGAGAGATAGGGGGGAGCGGCGTGTATGAGTAGTGACAATGTGATATGGGCGCTAAAGTAAGAGGCGGGATAAGCTCAAGTCTGCCCAAAAACCGCCTGGAGATGAACGGCCGCTGACCATGAGCGTTGTTGCCAATTACGTAGATCTAGTTGACGTCGCTTCTAATGTCTCGTGTCGATAGTCAGGAATCAGCTGTAATCGTAGAACTAGAAAAAATAAGTAATGCAGAAATACAATCCGCAATCTCGGCAGGAGCTTAAAACAAACGACTCATGGTATGCAAACACCGGGGCGGGCCCCCCTCCCCTTTCTCTGCGGCTGCAGGTGTCGACTGAGCCAAGCAGCATGTGATAACAGAAGGTAACGAGTAGGCGTGGGAAGGATCTTGCGCTCAGCTACCGGGAGAAAGCCGTGCACCCCGCAGTAGGTATCCTGTGGCCCACGCCTTGAGGCGTGTAACAGGCGGGTCACAACATGACAATTGCCTTGATGGCGCTAAGGGTTAGCGTGACAACACAGGAATGCCATACATCCCTCTGAAATCATCAATGCGTGCCACAACGTAGATGCCACGCCCTCGGCACCATACAGTACACGAGTGGAGCGAGTTCCAACAGCAAAAAAAAAAAATCTCTCAAGGACACACTTATTAGATTAATGACACACAGATACATGCAAAAATGTAGGGCGAACGTCATCAGTTGCGTGCGTGCGCGTGCGAGGTATATTATCTCAGGCCCTTCGAAAATACTACTGGAGGGAGGCATCACGGCCTCGTGTTTGCGCAAGCGAGGAGCCGAGGGAAAACAGACTCAGCTTGAAACAACCAAGAAATGGAGGCGTCACGAGACTGTGTTTGCGAGCGGAGCGCTGAGGGGAAAACCGTACCTCAGGAAACTTTGAAAACAACCACGAAATGGCAGGAGTACACGGGCCTGTGTTTGCGAGCGAGTGCTGATCCGGGCGAAAAACGTCCTCAGGCTTTGAAAAAACAACGGGGCCCACAGTACGGCAACCAATGAGCCGCGGGCTGAGACGAAGGTCTGCCCCCCCCCCCCCCCCCGCAGCCCCCTGGCTGGACCTTGGCAGCGGGCACGTCCGATTCCTGAAGATGACAATGTTACTGGAGCGCGTTATTATGCCAGCCCAAAAACGCCACGGCGACAAAGCCGAGAGAAATCTTAGCTTACGGGGGGCATGAGACATATACAAACACACTAAGCCGGACAACTGTCCTGTAGAATCTGCCAACGGTGGCGGAATTAAAAGACGAGGAGCGTTTTCCTGATACGATATGGACGTCTCGGCCCAACGGGCGAAAAGACGCCAGATACAAAGACAGGGACACCTGAGAGGATACCATAAAGAGTACACACATGATCCTGACAGCTCATCAGTGGCAAATATGCTGAGTTTCGTCAAAGTACTCGTGCGTTGCTTCTGAAGACAGCGGAAAAGAAAATTCAAGTACTCAGGGGTCTCGTGTTTGTGGAAAGTCTGATGTTAAGTGTCAGTAAGTGATGAAGTGGACGACAGATGTTCAATCGGAGAGCATATAAGTAAAAGTTACGGAACTGTTTGCCTGCGTGTGTGGGAAAGGTTCAGACAAAGGGGGGGAAAGGGAAAAGGAAAGGGAATACAGGATAGGGCGGGAGGTGGGTGAGCAAAAATGTGGTTTGTCACTCGTGGGTTTCGTGCGTTTGTTTGTACATGTTCGTGTTTTCCATGTGTTTTCTGTAAAAGTGGCATAAGTCAAGATTGCTCAGAATCTGATTCAAGAGAAATTAGTTATGGAATCGTGTTAGCGAAGAGATAGTGAAAAATATAAATGGAAGAATAAGTGCACGCGGAGTAGTGAATGGCGAGGAGGTGAGTGCAGTGCCGAGAGAGGGCGGGTTTGTGCGCCGTTTTTGCATTCAATGGCGGCAAATGAAGCCAAATGTAAAGTCGCGGTTAAATCGAGAGACAAGTAGGAAATATTCAAGCCGAAAAATATTTTTGTGATCCACATAATATCCTAACTGAAAAAAAAAATGGCCCTATAAACACAATAACTCTGACTCAACCTTGTAGTGAGGTTGCGAGAACTTGGCATGATTACGAAGGTTGCAGATAGAGTAGATCGTCAGCGCGGGGAAGTGGTGGATCGTCAGCAGAGGAGGTGGGGGATCATCAGCGCGGGGGGAGGTGTGTCGTCAGCGGGAGGGATGCGGGCTCTACGCCACCCCCTCAGTGCAAACTTCACGGAGAATCCAGACTTCGGTCACGGATTGGGCACGGCTGGGCAGTAAGTAATTACCTCGCTTGCGGCGAAGTGCGCAATTAACCGTTGTTTAACGGTCGTGGTACGCATGAAATATGTTGCCGTACTGGTTGAGTGTGGAGACAGCGTCAGCCCAACGGCCAAGCGCGCCTTGTGTCAGATGATAAACAACGCGTGCCGGCTGTTGCTTTGTTAGTTTATTGGAGATCTTTCTTGGTCGTTCTGTGCAGGAGTTTGCATCTGCCCGTAAGTTGGCCGTCTGATTGCATCGGAGGCAGGAGTCTGTAGGGCCGGAAGGCAGGGCCGTTTATTGTGTAGCCGAATCCTGCGTCGCTGCCGCCACTGTAACGATGGCCGCCATGAAATGCGGTAGAGTGCAGGACAAGTCGCGCTCTGGCACTTGAGGAATCGTGCGGCAGCCGGCAAAGGTGAAACAGACCTTCTCATTGTTTGTTGTCTTGAAGATATATTGTAATGAGGAGGATGGTCAACGGACAAGGACACGAGAGTTCACTACGGTCAGCGTGCGTAGGCTGTCTGTACTGCGTCAGCAGCGACCCTCGTTTATACAGATTGAATTAGCGAAACTCCCAGCGGGTTGCGATGCTATAGGAAGTAGGAGGATGAGCGATTGTGATTGTGTAAACGGGACGGCGTCGCGCAGGCGGAGAGCCATGCGGATTGTTCGCGTCCGTTGTATGTCTAGCAAAGGGTGGTACTAAGTATGTAGAGGTCGTGTTATTGTATTAAATATCTATATCTATGTGTGCGATTGTGAAATAGGCCATATGTAGAACTAGCGTATGTACAGTGGTGTGTGCGTGCCGTGCCGTGATCGTGCTGTAGTTGAGGTTGCATGCAGTGTGTGTGGTGTGTTGTGATGCGCTGGCGTAGGTGTGTGTCGTTGTGCGCGCGTGTGTGGCTGTGCGTGCCGTGAGTTGTGGTATGTTTAGCTGCTGTGTGCGTGGTGAAGCTGATGCTGTATGTAGAGGGGGCGTTGTGAGTGTGTCGTATTCAGTGACTATGGTCTAGCTTGCTACGCGTGCGTGTCCATATACGTACGCTGACCATTATTAAAAACCTAATTAACTAGTCATCTAATGCAGGTCCTTTCCCTCCTGACATCAAGAGGGAGCGAAGCAAGGGTAGTCCCCCGCGAAAGTTGAAAGTCAATCGAAAGACCTGCCCTCGAGTTCTGCCGGCGAGGGGGGGAGGGGGGGGCAGAGGGATAGAGATTATCGGCCGAACAAGGAACATATATGCATATACACATGTATAGGCATATATCATATATATATATATAATATATAATATATATAGTTATTATATATATATAATATATATGTATACTATATATATATATATATATATTTATAATATATATATATATATATATTATATCCAGGTATATCGTACGAGTGTTGTGTAGTGTGTTGTGATCTCTATATATATATACGATATATATATATATATATATATAGTATATATAATATATATATATATATATATATTAGTATACTATATATATATATGTATGTATTAATAGACACCCATGCCCCTGTTTTAACGCGCATCGCTATCGCTTTGCATTCGTTTGTTTCCCGATTGTTCGCAATAAAGCGCAAACTATGCTATGTGGCATTATGCCATTATAAAGTCTCCGATGGGTATAAAATAATAATAATAATAACACTGATAATAATAATAACATTGCAACGGAGACCGTCAAAAATGATCCTTCAAAAAACGACTGAAGGATTGACTCATGCCTTCTTGCGATTATCTGCCGGCCTGGGAGAGTTATTACAACGCCCGAGTTCAACTAACGAGCCCTTTGCTGGCCATCAGCGCGAACGTGTCGGTCCACTTTAGCCTTCGTTCCAAAATAAAAGTTTTGTCTGTATTCTCGGTCAGTTCAGTATTTCTTTGTTTTGTGTTGAAATTAACTCAACGTTATTTTGGCTCTGATCCTTTCGATGACTCAGCATTTTTTTTGTATGTTTCTAATTGAATCAATGTTTTTCTTTTTTGTGCTCTTTACTGTAACACCGTTTTCTTTTGTAATTTTATATCTCAATGATTGTTGCAATATTTTTAAACATAGAGATAACACTTAGGACTAGAATGAATAACTTCACCGAGAAAGTGATGTATTTGAGAAGCTTGCTTGATCATGATAACGTGTTATTCGCCACACCAGCATATTGCTCGCGACACTTTGATATTTTTTTTTTTTTACTTGAAGCTCGTTCGCGTTTTTTTTTTTTTTTGTCTTTTTTTTTTTTTTGTTTTTTTTGTTTTAGTGTCATATTCCCTTCGTCGCCAGTTGCAGCTTGATTGATTTTCGGTGTATTAATTCACTTCGCTTCTAGTCTGGTAGGTGTCAGATTCATACACGTGCAAACAAAGCCAGAATAGAGAAGCTCATGTTCGCAATCCTGGGGCTGAACCGAGTCTCCCCTTTTCAATATGATGATTGTATGCACCTACTACACCGCAGTATTACACGGTAATGTTCGCGGAATATTAGTTTGTTTATTCTTGTCTTTTCTTTTCTTTTAGTTTTTTTTTTTTTTTTGTTTTTTTTTTTTTATGGGGGCGGAGGGTCGTAATTGGTACGCTGTATTAAACAATTTGCTGATGTCATGTAGTTGTTCGTCTTGTTCTTGATAGAAACCGGAAACATGAATTCAAACTGATCCTCATAACTGATCGTCAGACACGCCAGAGTTATCGCAGTATATATTATAGATTTATTCTTATTATTATGATTACATTTATTCATACAAATATGAATGTGCAAGTTCCTTATCCAAAAAGTATAGTGTTATATATGCCGAATGAATTTCTGCTAGCCTAAATAAGTAAAAATTGTCATACTGAATGTTGAGTTAGTTCCGAAAATCCAAGCGCGATTATGAAGCGACATGCGCTCTCAAACGCCAAACGTTAGCTAGTTGTATGAGCTGATCTGTGAACAACTGCAAGCTGACGATTTTCTTTATTCTGCAGAGAACTAGGAGAGTAGTGTAGTCTCTGGTGAATTATCGTGGCCGGCTTTGACTTTGCTTAAACATGTTCAGAGAAAAAAGGACCATACGCTAAATCTCATACGGCTTGATTCAGTTCTAAAGTATATTAATTATATTGATTTTCTCGTATAATTATCTCTCATATTCTATAAAATAATATTTCCAGAAAGATCATTATATAATATCATCTCCGTCCACTGTTAGTGTCATTACCATAATCACCATTATGATGATGATCATAAGTCATCCCCATTATTAACTGATATTATCATCCATTTTACAACCATTTTATTGCTTAATGACCCACCTTACCAGCCTATTTACTGTCAGAGCACGTGGTGATGAGTCACAAGGCCTCTAGCGGCAAGAATAATGTGAGTGTGTCTGTAACAGTATGTGCAATAAATATATGTATATGTAGTGAGATACACACAACACAACACACACACGCACGCACACACTACACACACACACACCCACACACACACACACACACACCACACACACACACACACAAACATAAAGCGCACACACACACATAATATTCCTTCCTTTATATATCGTTATCTGCGACGAAAGTGATATGATAACCGAACAATCGAGAAGCAATGTCCTAAATGGCCATAAAAGATGCCCATTTAGGCTGCTAAAATATCATGAGATAACGAGGCCCCTTCCCCGTATGTCGCGGCGCCATTACGGCCTAGCCATGGCAATACCCGCGAGGCCGAGAGATGAGCGCCCATCGACCCCGGCCGGCCGATAGGACCTTCACGCGAGGGAGGGGGCGCGGGCGGGGGGGCCATGACGGATGGGAGGGAGGAAAGGTAGAGGCTGTAAACATATATGATATGTGTTTGGATTTTCTTGTTGTAACATATCAGTATATGTAAAACAAATGTGTGTGATGCCAATACAATACATATATATATATATATCATATAAATAAATTATATATAGTATATATATATATATATATATATATAGTATATTATATATCTAAACCACACACACACACATAAAACCACACACACAGATTATATATAGTATATATAGATATATAGTATTAATATATAATCAGATATATATTTATATATATATATATATTAAATGTGAACACAAACACAACCACCTATCACACACAAACACACCAAGATAAAAAATGTACTATCATCTGAAGTCATGATGGGGACATTATCTGAGAGTGAAAAACGGTGTGTCGATATTATCAGTGCTGGAATGGGATGTGGTGCACTGACGAAATAAATTGGAACAAATCGGCTTCGGACATGTGCGGAGGTCGGTGGCGGGAGGCGCGGGTAAGCCTCTCGACTTTTTTGTGTTATATATATATTTATATATACATATATATATATATATATTATATACGTATAGTATATACTATATATGATATATATATTTATATAAATATATATAGATATTTATATAAATATTATCATTATATATATATATAGTATCTATTATATCACGTATATAGAGGGTTGTGTGTGTTTTTTGTGTGTGTGTGTGTGTGTAGGGTGTGTTTGTGTGTGTGTGTGGGGTATGTGTTTGTGTGATTTAAATATACATGTTTTTTAGTAGACATCCATTATGACCAACATGTTTCAGAGAATAAAAAGTTTGTCGCCTCTCTTCCCCATATCTTTTGCATATTGAAACCGACTAAATTAAATCCATTTAGCTAATACGTGTTATTTGGTCGCTTACAGAACAAAAAAAAAAATGAAAAGTCGAGAGTTAAAAGGCGTACCCTTTATAACACTCACATACACAACAGTCTGAAATCTTCAGTAAAGCTAAGAAAAGAAAGACGAAAGTGAAACAGTATTCCCAGCTTTCATTCACTACACAATACTGTCATTTATATGATAAGTGATATATGCAGTTGCCCCCAATAAAAGGCGTATTACAAAGACTGTCTGCTCACTACTTGCAACATATAAGGGAGTATATTTTGATCACGTCTGCATATTGCGACAAGACATTATAGATGTTAAAGTCTCTATTAGAAACAGAAAGCGTATCATTGTAAAACAGGTATGTTCAGATATTACATTACTATAATTACAAAGCGTAATGACTGCTGTGAGGATATGCCTGGGAATAGATGGATCATGTATATAGCATCACACACACACACGCACGCACACACCACGCAAACACACAACACACACACACACACACACACACACAACACACACACACACCCACACACACACACATCCACACACACACACCACACACACACTCACACTCACTCACGAGTAATATATAATGCCTTGACTTACAAATGGAAACGTTCGAAGATATTAAAATAGTAGTTATATAGTATGTAAATTATATAGAATTAGTTTTTATACAAAAACAATATTAAGGACGCATGCCTAGTCTTAAGCCACTCTACTTATATATATGTTTAAAAGTACTTTAACTTTACCTTTTTCTTTTTTTTTTTCTGCGAATGATTAAATTATTATTTGCAGAACGCGCGATTTTTTATTTTCCCCTTTTGAGTAGCCTCGTTTGTATGTTATTTCTTCTTGTTGTGCAAGATGCTGTATCTTTTGCTTTCTTTTTTAATACTCCCTTCTTTCGTCTGCGAAAATGATTTACTTTTTTTTTGCTCTTTGTTCTCCTTATGTTTACGTTATCTTTTATCGTTTTCTTTATCGTCCGATCTCTATCTTTATCTTTGTCTATGTCGTTGACTTATCGTAACGTTCCTCATTTCTATATCTTCAAATTCTATCTCGTTCTTTAGTTTGCTTTGTCATCAGAAGGCCCATTGTCAAATGGTACCAGCTGCCTTGTCCTGTAATTCTTGACAAACTGTCAAGACTTGTCAAGATGTCGATGATAACGAGCTGATTTTATGTATATTATAAACCTGAGAATTTATCATCAGCTACCATCATCATCATCATCATAATCATCATCATCATCATCATCATCATTCGATCATAATCATCATCATCTTCATAATCATCAGCATCATCATCATATCACCATCATCATTAACAAATAATCATCATCATCATCATCCTCATCATATCATCACACCATCACCACCAAACATCATAATAATTTCACCTAATCATCATCTGAATATTTAGCACAATGAATTCTCAGTCTTTCACCATCAACCCAAAGGTTCTGACCAAAACATGTAATTATTTAGTCTTTCTATCTATTTTTTCTCTAACAAAATACTGTATATAAGACAAAAACAGGAAATACGTGTAACGCCCTTGCTAGCAAAGATTTAATTTCACTATCTCAGTGCGCGCCAACGAAGACAGTCATTAATTAGTGTCATTACGCAGGAAACTTCTTGGGATACGAGAAAAAGGGGTGTGATTTTTTTAGTTTTATTTTCTTTTTGAATCAAACCCCATGCCTCTCACAACCCTTTCTTCATTTTTTTTTTCTTTTTTTTTGAGGGGGTTTTAGCGGCTCCCCGTAGGCGGGGGGAGGAGGTTTAGTAGAACAAGTAGAAGGGATTTTAAGAATGTGGATAATATCGACTACAGGGTAAAGACTCCTGATTTCATCGGTAGCGTCGGTCAGTGTTTAGAACGATCGATAGAGACTGGACGTGATAGGCTTATGGGGGTGTAAGCTATAGACTTAGATTAATATATATGCCCCGTGTGTGTGCTGTCTCGTGTGGGTGTGTGTGCTGCTGTGTGTGTGCGTTGTGTGTGTTGTTGTCTGTGTGATGTCGTGTGTGGGTGTGTCGGTCTCCGTTGTGCGTGGGAGTTGCTATGTGACCGGTGTTACCCGATACGTCTGTGTTGATAGCTGTATGTGTGTGCTGTTTGTGTTGGTGTTTGTTTGTGAATAACATGCTTTGGGTGCTGCTTTGTGGATGTGTGTGTTGTGGTGCTGGCTGTATATATATATATATATTATCATATCATATATCAATACTATATATACTATAATATCATATATATACAGGTCAGAATGTTCAAATTAGCTTCGCACGGACATAAAGTCTCGACCCATTAGTAGAACGAATTGCGCTATAATCTCAGACTGATTAAATACAATACAGACCATCAAATTGTAAACTATACCATGTAGAATTTGTGTACAGTTTATTAATAGCACTCCTGTATAACGTAGTCAGATGCCAACGCGATCTAACGACAGGGTCTTTTAAAATAGGAAAGAATTTTTAAAAGGAAAGACCGAGGGTGAGACTAAACATCAGGCACTTTCACCTTGGAAGCCTACCGGGCTAACACTTTCACCTTGAGAAGCATAACGGCGCCTCACACTTTACACCTTGGAAGCATCACCAGCGGCTCACACTTTCACCGTGGTAAAGCGTACCCGGGCATACTAACAATTTAACCTTGGAAGCATTACCGGGCAACCAACACAATTTGCACAGTTGGCAAGCATCCCGGGCTCACACTTTAACCTTGGACAGACAATACCAGGCACTCATAACTAATTTACCTTGAGAAGCATACCTGGCTCAAATTTCACCGGCGAAGCTACCGGGCTCACATGTTCACTTGGAAGCATACCGAGGCTACACACCCCACAGCCTTAACCTGGAAGCATACTGCGGCTCACACTTTTACTTGGACGCACATACGGCGCTCGGCTCACACTTTTACCTCGGACACGCGTTACGGGCTCACACTCTTCACCTCTCGAATGTGTACACGGGCTCACACTTCACCTGGAACCAATACCGGGCTACACTTTCACCTGAGAAGCATAACGGGCCCTCACACTTTCACTGGTGGGAACCATACCGGGATCACACTTTCACCTTGGAAAGCATGCCCGCGCTACACCTTGAGGGAAACGCAAACCGGCTCACAACTTTCACCTCGGAAGCATGCCGCACTCACACTTCACCTTGAAGCACTGCCGCACTCATCAACTTTCACCCTTGGAAGCCAAACCGGGCTCACAATTTCACCTTGGAAGCATGCCGCGCTCACACTTGCACAACATGGAACCATACCGGGCTCACACTTTCCACATTGACGAAGCATGCCGCACTCACACACATTTCACCTTGTGGCAAGCAACAACGGCCTCACACCTTTCACCTTGGAATGCGTCCGGGCTCACACAATTTACAACCCTGGAATTTATACACGTCACTTCCACTTTTTATCAACGAGACGTGTGATTCTATACGCTAAAGATTTTACTGTACATAATTTGCTAATGATTTAAACACTGAGGAAAGCGGCAAACTGCTGTAAGCTACAAATTACACCGTTAAAGTCATGAGAAAGTACCCTTTTTAGTTATTGTAATTCATACTAACTACTTGTAAATACCTAATACCGCAGACTGCTGGCTGAGGGAAGGAAGGTTGGTTGACACTAGCCTATAGATAGGAATCATTGCGTAGTAATACTTTGACAAAAATTTAAAAATGATAATAATCAATTCCAAAACGTGCTCCCTCCCCCCAAAAACAAATAGTAATATAATAATAATAATAATAACGCATAGATAGATGTGACAAAGCGACTAAAAGTTCTCTCATGGCAGAATATTATAAAATGTTCGAGACGGCCTGAAGAAGTTTCTCCGCGCAAATAAGAAGAAACTCTTGGAATGTAGAAGCTATACCAATCTGAAGAAAAGGCTGTGAAGGGATTCTAGGACAATATCTGGACTGGCAGCGCAGAAAATAACAATGCAAAATGCATGACGATAACAAGATTTTGAGAATAGACGCTAGGGAGCATCTCCCGAACAAAAACTGGGAAACGAAAATATTACCACTCAAGAAATTCAAATAAAAACTAATAAAAGACTCATTAAATGGGAATCACCGGGGGTTGACCAGATCCCAAATTTTTGGTTCATATTCTTTTCTTCAGAGCATGCACAAAATTAGCATCAAATTAACTCACATTTGATGATATAGAAGCCTAACTAACATCTATTTTTTTTTTCATGGTTATGTCAAGGGCGACACCTTTATCTCTGGCCTAAAAGTAAACGAAAAAGATAACTCAACAAACACAGAAACCAATACCTAGCAAACATCATCATCAATAAACGGTACTGCTATGTTTTGAGCCAGCCGTGGACCTCTCCCACCATCCTTCGCCCACTAAACTCCTTATCTTTCCACGATTTTTCTTTCCATTGATCACGATGCGCCCCAATCAAAAATATAATCATCGGCGTACCTCCTCAGATTTGATATTTTGTATCCTCCACCATACCACAGTTCTTCAATTCTATAGCGCAGCACCTGACTCATGGAATTGTTTCAGAATATATATTTTAAAGAGGTGCCGGAGACAGGGAATGCCAACCCTTGTCGCCACTCACTTGTTTGACTTCGAACCATATCCTGTTAACCCATAAGTGGCCTTTTCTTACAGCTGCTTTGTTGTGCCGTCATACATGGCTTTTATTAGTTGAGATGATGTGTTATGGACGAACTTCATATCGTTACATGTCTCTACTTCCCAGAGGATATCGTGATCAACAAGCATCAAAAGCCTTTCACAAATCAGACATGAAACAACCCAGGCGTATAGGTCTTTTTGATAGTTCTATGTATTGTTTATCTGTGATCAATCTTTAGATGTAGAATCTGGTTTCTGGTACCTTTTCCCAGGGCACGGGAAACACTGCTTCTTCGTCTGCAATTTCACTCTATTACTTAACTTCAACTTCATTCTGCACTTCCATGCTTAACAACCCCCCTCTACTATAATTAACTTACCACAATTCGCTTAACTGAAAGAACCTACAGGCATATGGAAGTAACAAAATATTTTCCCAATGAACAAAAAAGGGTCGTCTGCAGAGGATCATATGGATGTAAAGACAGCAACTGCTCATACAAATAAAATGCATTCTCGAAAATGCTATGCTAAACACAGACCAGACACTATAGTGACTGCCTTGGACGCACTATAGAAAAAAAACTTCTTTGACCAGTTGATCCCACACTATGGATACTTAAACTACTTAGAAAAAATTCTCAGTTCTTCCTTGTCTTAATCCAATTTCTGCGAATCGCATGAACATTATGGGAACAAATATTCACTCTCAAAAACACGTAAACGCGTACTCTTATTTAAAAACATGCGAATCAGATGTTGGAATCTTCCAGGATGACTCTTTTTCCATCTTTTATTCTGCCCTATGGCATCATCCAACTCTCCCCAGTTTCTTAACAACACATAGTACCAGTATGGATATAGATCATGGAACAAGAAGATCAATCATTTATTATATATGGATCATGACTTGAAACTTTACGCTCAGAAGAATGCATGATGATGAATTGGAAATGTGACCTGAAAACTTAAAAGATTTCAGTGAGACATAGGTAATGAATGTTTAGTCTCGATAAGTGCTGCCCTCAAGCCAACCTTAAGCCAAGGAAAACTATTGACATCTCTACACTATAAAGTTACGTATTGATACGTAATTTTTTTTTATAAGACTTAGCCATCCGGAAAGCCAAGAAACCTATAAATATCTCGGCCATAAATGAAGCGCCATGCGGATGTCCCCTCATCAATGCAGCAAAAACTACGTACAGAATGCCCATCCGACGCGTAGTAGTAAAGGTCATCCTGTAAAACAGAAATAAACTAAAGAACACAAACTCACAGCAATCAACACTCATTGCAATACTTATGGTTACATATAGTGTTTAATGTGATAGACTGCCGAACTTGATCGGGAACTCAAAAAAATTGACACCAAATTAGCAAGCCAATTGATATTTCACGAATGTGTATCACCCCAATCAGCACCGTAGACCGTCTGCTACGTCAATTGAACAGCTTTGTTAAAAGACCTAGGTAGGCGGATGATGCCGTTGGACTTTATCGTACCATAAACAACCAATGATTGCCGTCTCTTGCCAATACTTAGATCTAACCAATGACTTGGATGCTTCAATTAGTTAAAGAAAACTACATGAATAACTCTAAAGTTACTACTCAATAGTAAAGGATCAACATAAATTTCTCTCAGGAATTAGCATACTTGAAGAGCCAAAAACACGGACATATGTTGCCAACATTGGCTGTACACCATTAAAAAAAAAAAACAAAAAAGACAAAGAAGTGGACAAGAAAAGAAAACAAAAAAAAGAGAAAAAAAGAAAAAAGTGAATCTAAGGTGGCAATAAATGAACAAAAGCCTCTCCTTACAGGACAGTTTGCCAGCTTGAACAAACCCCCCCAACACCAACTGATGTTAGAATAAAACTAAGAAACACACAGTGTGTATGGCTTTAAGAACAGCTACGGGACTTTGAAGGGGAAACAGAGGGTTTTATTCTTACAGCCCAAGATCAAACGTCTTGTTTACCATGAAACTATCAGCTAACATCTCTTGCACCATGGCCATGACCTAAAGTCGTAGGGTTTTTTTTGTGAAGACAAAGACAATGCGCTTGAGACAAGGATAACCCTTGTACCGGTTGCTCAGTAACAAAAAAATTGACACGACCCACCCCAGAGGTGGGAAGTACCTGCCCCCCCACTGGGGTAATCCGATCTTGTAACCAACTTGTTTCCTATCGGAACGCAGGACCAGGCATAAATGGTGTACAAACACAGCATCAGCAGCCATGTTACTGCTGAAGGCCAAAAGATGTGCTACAACTCTTGTGGACTTTCCAATTCAACAGATCGAACCCCCCTATATAAGGCCAAATCGTCACAGTGCTAGTTTTCCATTAAGCGACAAAATAATACAACCTTCCTAGTTTTATAGATATGAGCATCCCTTCAGCCAGAAAAGTTTCTGAAACAAAAAAGAGACGATATAAAGTTTATAAAGCCCCGGGAAATACAGCACGGCTGGAAAAGATGTGGCCATTTAAAACCCAAATCTTTGCATGTTGTATATTGGAGCTATTGGCATTATAAAGAAAGGTATGGAAACAAGGTTTCTGAAACAATACCAGGAAATCCAAAAATTAGAAGAAGAGAATTAGAGGGACAGTCAAAAAAAAATGTCTTAAACAGCACAGCCCACATGTTTGCAGAAAGAGCATTATCAATCTGAAGTGTTCTTGTGTGCGTGAATTGATATGACGGGATGGTTTTGATTGTGCGTGTTACTGCATATTTTGCAGTTTTTGCTTGATGTTTCCATGCCTAAAACTTCAATCAAACATAGATCACTGGTAGTGACTCGGCTTTTGTTTGATGTTTTAATTAGCCCGATATAGGAGGAACTTTTCCTTTTTTGCTATGGAAAATAAAATATAATAATAATATAATTATCCAAACCAGGAAATAATCAATTATAAACCTCGCCCCCCTCCTCCCCCCTTACCCCCCCCCCCCACCCACCACCCCCCCCCCCCCACCCTCCCCCCCCCCCCCCCACCCAAAAAAATAAATGAATATAGAATAATAAGTAGTCGAACAACTGATACTGCAAATCTCAGATATAAGTTTCTTCACAGCAATCTCATTAAGCCCCGATTTTAGTTATTTATCAAACTGAATTCGAGTTCATTAGAGAGTGGAATCAGGATCTTGTAATGATCAATAGCACAAGACTGTTTTATTATTATTATGAAGAACAATGAGACTCTGGTAAGCAGTCTTGCAAATTCTGACTGTTGCCGAGGTACATTCAGGTCCTTTTCCTTGATCCTAGACTTAATAGGCTTCGTTGAACAATCCGTATCGGCAGATTTTACACGCAGATTAACACCAGTTTTCCTGTGCGACTATCTATATTTCTTTATGTATTTTTACTTTCTTTCTTTCTTTCTTCTTTCTATTTCTCTCTCTCTCCGCATCTCCTACTCTTCTCTCTCTCTCTATTCTCTCTCTCTCTCTCTCTCTCTCTATCTCTCTCTCTCTCTCTCTCTCTCTCGCTCTCTCAAACACTCACACACACACACACACACACACACACACACACACACACACAACACCACAAACATCATCAACACCCACACATACATACACACACACACACAACACGCACACACACACACACACACGCACCCAAACACACACAATACACACACACAACGACACACACACACACACACACACCCACCCAAACACAACACAACCCACACCACACCACACACCCAAATTACGCACATCCATATCACACAACAAAATAAAAATCCCAAGGATTCACCTATTTTATTCTTTCTCTCCTGTCATTTTAACAAACACAGGGGTACAACGGGAAAAACAAATAAAAAGGAGGTGAACACCACACACACCTCTCCCCGACCATATATGTGTTGTGCTCCATGTATGGGCGTTTATTGCACAACATTACAGATCTAGACATCTTCCGGACGATACGAACACACACAGTATACTAAGTCATACAACACACCATCGACCTTTACTCGAATAGTTGTCCTGTTACTACATCGATTATATGATCGTCCTCTTTGTACATAATACCAGAACGAGAACGTTACAACGAAACCTGCAGACCCTACGCTAACAGGGCTTCATCACAAGCGTCTGTTATCCATGACAACTTGATCCAGTCAATTAAAAGTCATTGTGAACTTATTCTTCCGCTATTTGGTGGATGTCCGTCCTGAGTTAGTGCGAACTTATTATTAATGTCTGTGGGTTTGGATACAAGTAGCACGCCAACAATTGAACGCTAATTGCACATCAGTTGTTTTTTTTTCTACTTGTGTGTCTGTGGTCTATGTGTGTGTCTTTGTGTGCGAGCGTGGAAATAAAACACCACACACTCACCTACCCACTACATCCATGTCTACACTTATCAGTAGTATCAATACATTAAAAGGTGCAGCGGGTTCTACCATAAGGACCACTTTAAGCAGCGTCGCTCACTCATACGTAGAACTCGTCTAAGATAAGTGGGGAATATTATGTTCTGTCCAAGGAGCAGTCCTCCACTGCCATGTTGTTGCGAATACAACCCGTCAGAACACTATTGGTTCCGATACCCGCCATCAGATAACTGACTTTAAGTAGCGGCTCAGCAGCGCAGAACTATAATGCCTGAATGCCGTGCCTACATCAGACATGCGTACCGACCAGCTCACACGCAGACATCAGCCACTGGTCTCACGGGAAACCAGGTCTACTTCAGTTGCCCTGGTAATCTTATACGATATTTTGCAGGCAGTCCGAAGTGATATGATAGCAGCTCATGCCTTTCCTATTCACGTCTTCCTCAGGGGTGCCATTGATAGACATTTGCTGCCAAGGTAGGTGAAAGAGCCACCTCCTTCAGCATGACTGGCTCTGTGGATAGGTCGGGAATACCATGGTCCAACCTCCCCCTACAGTAACCAGCTCGGGCGATGCCACGCATGCACCAATGGACTCATCTGTATTAATGAGGTTGCAGTAATTATAATTAACTTTGCATAAACATAGCGTCTGGAGACCGAAACGAACGCAGGACATCACTACTCTCGATAGGTTATGCATGCTAACGCTGATATATATAATATATATATATATATATATATATATATATATATATATAATTATATTGTCGTGTGTGTGTTGTTTTGTTTTGTGTGTGTTTATTATACATATCATGGAAAAAACAAAGTAATATGTGCTTAAAATACTCCCAAAAACTTATTTTTTGCTATCATCCCTTTTACTCTAATCTCTCTACCTTTGTAGAAAAGGGATGAATGACAATGAATATCTTCACAATACAAGGATGTATTTTACCGGTTTCGATTGCGTCTTCGTTAGAAATTCATTCTCCATGTATTCTGACGAAGACGCAATCGAAACCAGTCAAATACATCTCTTTATTGTGAAGATATTCATTTTCATTCATACCTTTTCTACACTTGTCACATGAATACGGTTCATCTCTCTACCTTTCTTTTTTTTTTCTCTCTCTATCTATCTGTCTATCTATCTGTCTATCTATATAACTCTATCATCTGTCTATCTATATAACTCTATCTATCGTCTACCTATATAACCCCTATCTATCTGTCTATCTATTAACTCTTCTATCTGACTATCACACACAATCTCTGTTTATCAATCTATCTACAATCATTTATCTATCGGACTATTTATCTTTTTTCCCTTCCTCTTAATATCCTAAAATAAACATCTCCACCTTCACTATTCATCATCCATCATTCACCATATCACTATTATCATCCATCACCTATTATTCAGTATTCATCATCCATCATCTTCATCGTATTCTCATTCATCCTACCATTTACTATTCATCATCCATCATCTATTATTCATATTCATCATTCTCATCCACCATTTGCCATTCATCGTCATCGTCCCCTTCACTTTAAACATTCATCTCCACATTCCTATTCATCATTCATCATTTTTTTCACTATTCTCATTCATCATCATCATTCAATATTCAT
>NW_023658273.1:0-24673 GCF_015228065.2 Penaeus monodon
CACACACACGCGCACACACACACACCGCCAACACACACACACCACACAACACACCACCACACCACATATATTAAAAAAAATATATTTTTATTATATATTAATATATTATATTATATTAATAATAATTTTTTATAATATAAATGGTGCTTTTGTGTGTGTGTTACTGTATTGTGTGCATATATTGTGTATATCTATCTATTATCTATCTATCTATGAATATTGGTGTGTGTTGTGTGATTTTGGAGTATTTATATATATATATATATATAATATATATATAATATATATTATTGTATATATATATATATATATATATATATATATAATATAATAAAATAAAATTTATTAAAATATAGAGAGAGAGAGAGAGAGAGGAGAGAAGAGAGGGAGAAAGTGTATACTATTACATATTGTATATTTTGTGTGTGTTGTGTGTGTTTGTATTTTTTTTGTTTTATACAAAACATTAAAATAATATTATATAATTATATATATATATATATATTTAGAAATAGATAGATGATAGATAATAGATAATAGATAGATAGATAATAGAATTTTTTATTTTATACATATATAAAAATAAGATTTTTTATATACGTATTTTTTTGGATTGTATTTATTAGGCTTTTATGGAATTTTGTATACTTTCATATATTTTTTATATACAAAAATAAATACCTATATATGTATATATATATATATATATATTATAAATATATATATATATATATTATATATTAAAATATATATATTATATATATGCACATAGCATAATAATATATAATTTTTATATTAAAAATATATTATAATATATATAAATAATAATATATATATATATTAAATATCACATAGCATATAATATATATATAATAATATATATATATATATATTATATATTATATTATAATAACTATACAACTACTACATAATATAATATAAATATTATATATATACATATATATATTATAATATATATATTAAAATTATTATAATATATATTATTTACTATTTTAAAACAAAAAAAATTGGGCCCCCCCGGGAAAAAAATAGTTTTAAAGTTTAAAAACTTGAAATAATCGAAACAAAAACAAAAAATCGACGAAAAAGGGGGGAAAAAACGTATGTACAAAATAAAAAATCGAAAAAAAACATACCATAAAAACAAACAAGTAATTAGGGTCAGTATTACACTGAAAAAAACTGTGGCTTTTGAGTTATGTTTGACTTTGATTTCATCTTGTGAATCAACAAAGATTCCGAATTAAAAGGAGAATATATAATATATAATATATATATATATATTATATATATATTTTATATATAATATATATAATATTGTGTGGGTGGTGTGTATTGTGGTGTGGTGTGTGTTGTGGAGTGTGTTGTGTGTGTGTGTGGGGGGTGTGTGTGGGTGTGTGTGGTGTGGTGTGTGTGTGGTGTGGGGTGTATGTGTGTGTGTATTATTATATAATTAATATATATATATATATATAATTATATATTTTAAAATATATATATATCTTTAAAAATATATAAAAATTGTAAAGTTCGTAAAATTATATTATATATATATATATAAATATATTATATAGGATATTATATATATTTTATTATGAATTAATCATAATAGATGTTCTCTCTCTTTTCTGTTGTCTGTCTGTTCTGTCTCTCCTCTTCTCTCTCTGAATCAATTTATATAAAAAAAATATACATATATTATATATATATATATTTTAATATATATATATATAATATATATTTTATAAATATATATATTATAATATTATATAATATATATTATATATATATTAATATATTTTATACACACAACACACAAAAAACAACCCAACCAAACCCCACCACACCCACACACACACCACACACACACACACATACAACACACCACACACACACAACACACACACACACACACACACCACACAATATATTATATATATATATATATTATTTATATTATATATATATATTTATATATAATAATATATATATATAATATATTTATACAATTTACAGAATTTCCCAAACCAAAAGCTAATAATGAATAGATATTTTGATGAAATATAAAAATACATAAAGATATAATATAATATAATATATATATATTTTATAATTAAAATATATATTATATATATTTTATATAAAATATATTTAAATAATATATATATATAATATACATATATATTATTTTTTTTATTTATTTAAGGTGTTTATATTATATGAAATTTATATATTATTATATATAATTAAAAATTAATAATATATATAATATATATATATATTTTTATATATATATAAATTATATATATAAAAAATATAAAATATATAAAAAATTTTAAAATAATAATATAAATTTTAATATATATAAAATAAATATAATAAAATTAATATAATATATATTATAATTTATTAACATTACCAAATATAAAGAACAATAAACAAAATATAAATATATAATAATATATATATTTATAATATAAAAATAAATATTATACATATATAAAAATTTAAAATTTTTATACGTGTGTGTATATGTTTAGATGAATAATATAATATATTATAATATTTAATATATATAAAAATTTATTTATAATATTACCCCCAATTTATATATATATATTTTTAATAATTATATAATATATATATATTATATATATATATATATATATTTTGTGTTGTGGGGGTTTTGATGGGGTGTTTTGTGGGTGGTGTTGTTTGTGTGTTGTGTTTTGTGTGTAAATATAGAGTATGTATATATATACTATATATATGTAAAAATATTTATATAAATACAGAAAAAATTTTTATATATATATAAATATTATATATATTATATAATATTATATATGTATATATGTTTATATATAATATTTATATATATATATATATATATATATAATATATATAATATATATATTTAAAATTTCATCCACAAAAAAAAAATAACACACATACATACACTACACCACCCACCGCACACACACACACACACACAACACCCCCCAACACACACACACCACAACACACAACACACACACACACACACTATATATATAATATATAATTTTTATATAAAATTATATAAAATATATATATTATATATATATAATATATATGTGTGTGTGTGTGGGGTTGGTGTGTGTGGGTGTGTGTTGTGGGGGTTTAAATTATTAGGTTACGTTAGTTTACGGAAAAGCAAGTTCCCTTAGGTTGGGTTTAGGTTAATTGGGTTAGGTTAGGTTGGGGGGGTTGGGGTTGGGTTTAAATTTTTGGGGTTAGGTTACGTTAACAATTTTTGGTTACACAGATAGCTCCAAAAACACTACTTACAAACGCATAAAAACACACAAAAAAATACGTATATAAAAAAATTTTATATTTTATAACATAATAAATATTATGTAGATTATATATAAACAAAATACACAACCACTAGCAACACACGCAGTGTGTATGTGTGTGCATATATTATTTTATATATATAATATAATATATATATATATTATTTATATATATATAATTTTATATGTATTAAGAAAGAGTCATTCTTCTCCCTACGAGATGACGGACGACGTCCCACTCTCGCTCCACGGAGGAGGTTACCTGGGGGGTCGCCCAAAAACCCCTCTTTTTTTTCATAGGGGGTGAGGATCCCGTCGCAGGAGGAGCGCGATAAATAAAAAAGGGGAAGCTCGCCTGGGCGCCCCTGCTTGGTTTTATTTTCTTATTTAACCCTTTTTGTGGGGAGTGTGTTTTAAAAACATTTTTATATCCTTTTTAGACGAAACTTAGTCAAAAAAAGAAAAGACCACCGAAAAATACAAAAAAAAAGGAACTTGAAGAGCACTTTTTTTTTTTTAAAAAACTTCATCGGGAAATATTTCAATTTTATATTTATAAATTTTACGTGACTTTATTCCCTTGTTTCACAGTTTTGTATGTATATATAACATACAGACAAAAAAATATATATCCATGCGTCGCGGGCTATGTTAGTGGGTTTTAGGTTGTTTGGGTTTTTAGTTGGGAAAGGTTGGGTTTTGGTTTATTAGGTTAGTAATGTTAGGGTAATTATTTGGTTTTTGGATAAGTATTTTTCGTTGTTTGATTAGGATCAATTGCGTTATGTTTTTTGGGGATGTTAATAAGTTTGGGTTTATTTAGGTTATTTGATTATCATAAGTTTATTTATTAGGTTAAATTATGATGGATTGCATTTATTGGGTTTGGGGTTAATAATGAAATTTAAAACCAAAGCTAACGTACCCTCCCTCCCCCAACTAAAACCAGACCAACCTAAAAACCGAACAACCCTAAACAACAAAAGCTAAACTAACAAAACAAAAACTAACTTAACTAACCCCGTAGCAAAAAGGGAGCAAAACAAACTTAACCTAACCAATTTTAAAACTGTAAAAAATTTAAACCCATAACTCCTAACCTATTTAACAAACCAATTTTAACTAATAAAATTTTACCAAAACTAAAAAAACCCCAAACCTCCCTTAATAAACCTAACCAAAACCCAAAAAAAACCAAATCTAACCCAATCTAAAAATAACAAAATTTAAAAACTTTTTAAACCAACAAAACCCAAAATTTAAGCTAAAAATTAAAAAACCCTGTAAGACAAAAGTAATCTCACAAAACCCTTCCCTAACTAAACCTAATTCCCGAAACGAACAAATCTAAGAAAAAATGTCCAAAAAAACCCTAAGTATCAAAGTAAAGGTAAAATTTTCAAGCGAAACAATCTATCAAAAACCTAACAAACCCAAATCAAATTTTAATTTAAGCTCATCAAAAGGAAACAAAAGCAAACCCCATTTTAAAACTTAAACTAACCTCCCCAAACCAAACCCTATTTAACCCTAATATAACAAAACCTAACTTAACCCTTTACAAACCTAATTAGCTCAATCAATTTAAACCCTCCCAAAAAATAATCAAATAAACAACAAAACGTAACTCAACCTTTTTAAATTAAATAAAAAAATTAAGAAACAAACCCCAACATCCTAAACAACATAATAAAACGGAACATAAATAAATAAACCTAATCTTTTAAAAACCTAATCTAAACAAAAAACGGAAAATAGCTAAACCTATTTAATCTAAACAACCAAGATAACAAAACCCTATTTAACTAATACAACCAAAAGATAACTAAACCAAACCTGCCAAACCAAAATAAAACCGAACAAAACTTAATAAAACCAAAACTAACCTAACAACCAAAACCCAACGAAACCTATGCTAACATAAAAAAATAATCTATCCCCCCAAAACGTCATTAACCAAACCCCAAGGCCAACCTCCCTAACTTATAAAAAAACTAACCTAACCAACCTAACTATCCCTAACAAAACGAAAACCTAACCCAAAATTTTAAAACCTATTCAAACCTTCCTAACTAAATAAAAAAAAGCAATGAATTAACGTGACTTAACCTAACAAGATCTGGGAGGTAGATACACATAGAAGTGTAGGTAGGAAGGTAGGTAGATGCCAATTATCTAACTGGACATAAAAATTATAAAATATACATACTTTACAACAAAACAATACAATAAAAAAATAAATAAAAAAAGGGATATATATAATGTATAAAAATTATACACACACATATATATAATTTTAAATAATATTAATATATTTAATATATATAAAATATATATATTTTTAATATACACTGACAATACACACCAAAATATGTTGAAAAAATTTTACCTATTTTTTAAATTACGAATATCTTTTATATAAATACGTGAGGTATATGAAGTTTTTATTTAATCTTTGTTATGCATATATATATTATATATATATATATTAATATATAATATATATATATATTATATATATATATATTATATATTAACTACACACCCCTAATATATGTAATATATGTTATATTTTTCATACCTGGTGGTATGTGTGGGGTTTGCCTTGCCCCCGCCCCCCCTTCATGCGGCTCCCCCCAAACAGCACGAGGCTCTGCCCCCCGGCGACTCTCTTCCCTCACCCACCCCCAAAATGGTAAAAGCCCCACCCCAATGGGGCTGAAAAATAGCTTTCCCAAGGGGGGGAAAGTAAGGCTCGACGGGAAAGGGAGGCCCCCTTTGGATCTCCAGCGGGAGTTTCTCCCTTTGGTGGAACGACGACCTGCTCAAAGGGCGCACCCGGAGAGGAAAGGGAAACAGAAGAAGGGAAGAAGCGATCCAAATAAGACGAAGCAAAAAGGGGAAGAATGAGACAAAAAAACAAAAGACAAAAGGGGGAAAAAAGCAACCCAAAAAAGACAAAGCAATGAGGAAGAATGAACGAAGAAAAAGGAGAAGACAAAAGGAAGAAGCGACCCAAAAAAAATGGAACAAAAAGAAGAGAAACATTATTTTTTATCTTTATTAGGAGAAGGTATAAAATTCAATAATGATGATAAAAAAGGATAATAATGATAATAATGATTAGGAAACCCATAATAAGATGAAAAGTGATGATAAGTGATAATAACATTACACTTCTATTTATAAAAAAAAAAAAAATAGAGAAAAAAATTAAAATACGAAAAAGGGCAAATCTAGCGAAAGTGTCTGTGTGTGTGTAAAAAGTGTAAATATATTATATATAAAATATTATATATATATAATATGTTACAATATTAAATATATATTATATATAATATACATATAAAAATAATATACAAATATATTTTATATATATATAAAATATATATTAATTAATTAAATATTATATTTTAAAATTGTATAAATTATAATATTAAAATTTAAATATATTATATATATATATATATTATTATATCACGTTTTTACACACACACACAGAAACAAACACCAACAGACACACAACAACACACACACCAAACAAACACACACAAACATATATATTATATTATTATAAATATATATATATATATATATTTTTATAACATATATATAAATAATGTTATATCACAAACACACAAAATCTTTATTATCTATCTATTTTATATGTGTGGGGGTATGGTGTGTTGTAGGTGTGTGGGTGTGTGTGTGTATTGATGTTGTGTGTTCGTTTTTTGGGTCTGTGTGTGTGTTTGTGTTAACACAACACACATATTTTTATACACACATACACACACCACACCACACACACACACACACACACCAACCACACAATATATTAAAATTTAAAATTTAAAAATATATATAATATATATATAAATATATATTTAAAATATGAAATATATATACAACACCACACACCACCACCCAAACATATGCCACTTTTAATACAGAAAAAAAAAAAGCACACACACACATATATAATAAATATCACTCTTTCTCTCTCTCTCTCTACACACATACATACACACACACACCGTTATATACATAGTATTATATTATTATATATATTTATATATATAATTTTAATATATTATATTTACATATATATATATATATATATTATATATTATATATATATATATTAATATATATTATTTAATATAAAATATATATATATATATTATTTAATATAAAATTTTAAAAAAAATATATAATATATATTATGTAATATATATATGATTTAAAAATTTTTTAATATAATATATTAATATATTATAAATATAAATTTATAATTATATCAAAAGTAAAAACAAAAGTTATTACATTATTTTTTATTTTTATTTTGTTTTTTTTTATTTTAAAATTTTTTATATTATTATTTTATTATTATTTTTTTTATTATTATTTTTATTTAAAATTTTTTTGGTTGGTGTTGTAGGTTTTCAACCCCCCCCCCCCCCCCCCAACCCATCCCCCCCCTTTCCCTTTCCCCCATCCTTTTATCCCTTCGTCCCCCCCCTTTTTGCATCCTCTTCCTTCCCCGGGGTTTTCCCTTTCTTACTTCCCCCGTAGTTTCTCCCTCTTTCTTTTTCCTCGTTGTTCTACCTTTTATGTCTATCCTAAATCCTTCTCCCATCCCCCCTAGCCCACCCTGTATCCTGCCCCATTTCCCCCCTACCCCCCTTATTCGCCCCTCTTTTGTTCCTTCTTCCTCTATTTCGCTGATTTCCCCCTTTTTCCCTTCCTTTTCCCATTTGCCCTCCCCCTTTTAAAATTAACCCTATCCTTCCTGCTCCCTCCTACCCCCATCCTACCCGCATCTGCCCAAAACCATAGGGGAGCGGCACAGCGGCCATTCCCTGCCAGCCCATTTTTCCCCTTATTTTTTTTTGTTTTATTTGGGGTTTATTTAAAAATATTTTAGTTTATTTTTCACTTTTTTTTTACTTTTTATAAAAACTTTTATTGATCCTTCCGTTATCCATATCTTTTTACGGCTTCACTGGTGTCGGGGAAAGGGGGGCATCCACATCTGCTGCGAAAATCTTTTTTTATTCTTTTATTTAAATTCAGTTTTATTTTTTAATGGGGTTTTTTTTTTTTTATCCCTTTTAAAACTCTCTTTTACAGTGAAGGAAAGCATTTTTTATTATTTTTTTTAAGAATCACAACGAAGTTTTTGTTTTTTTTTTTTTTTTTTTTTTTTTTTATAATTTTAATTTCTTATTTCTTGTGCTAATTGTTTTTAATTATTTGATTTATGGTTTTTTTCTTTTTATATTTTATTTTATTATAATATTTTTTTTTATTTTTTACTTTTTTTTTTTGCTACGCTTCCCTCCGTTGGAGTTAATGTAAACCCCCGTTTTTTTTTTCTTAATAAAAAAAGGGCTCTCTCTGGACCCAGGGCTCAAGGTTTTTTTTTTGGGTTTTCTTCGTAAAGAGATCTTTTGACCCCCCACGCAAAGACGACCTTGGCCCTTTTGCTTATAGCTTTGGGTGTTATCACACCACCTTACTTTGAGGCTTTTATTTTTAATGTAGGCCGAGTGCTTACAATTAAAAGTCGAAGCACTGTGGCAATTAGCATTTTTCTGCGAGGTGCCCGGGCCCAACCCATAAGGGTTTGATTCCCCTTCGGCAGGTCCAAAACCCCGACCGGGCCCCAACCAAAAGCGTTTAATTGCCCAGTTGTGTTCTTCCTTTTTATACCCCTACCGCCCTTTCACCTCCGTCAATTGCTTCTGCTAGACTTCCCTCCCTGACCTTTTATCTCACCTGGCTAGCTTCATGGGTGTAACAAAAATTTTATATTTGGGGAGCCCATCTCCTGTGAGGTGGCTCCCAAAAATTTCTCTACACAGAAGTTTCCGGACAATTTCTTTAAAATTTACAATGGTACAAAGTTGTTTTTTTGCCCCAAACCGAACAGCGACCCCCCCCTCTCCTGGGGCCCAAAAAACACTCGAGAACAAGTTTCCAAAATCCCCTTCCCCTGAGCTAAGGGGAAAGCACGGTCGTGGCGAAAAAGTCGACAAGACAACCTGCCCGATGTGCGAGTCCATCCGGGGGAAGTCTCGGCCAAAAAAAAACGTCCTGTCGTAGATGTTTACAAACCCCCGAGTCACGCATCTAAAGATCCCTTGCTCTGCGCCTGAGGAGGCACAGAAGCTCCTAACTCGGGGATTTTGAGTTTAAAAACATCCGTCCCCCTATAAGTGGGAAACCCGAGATTTATTCAGGTTGACCCGTGCTTTAAATGCTAAGATTTAACCCACAAAACACATGCACCACGAACAGAGACAGCAGATGTGGCGAACTTGGACACTTTTTTGCCCCATGCAAAAGACCCTCAAATGTTGCAACTGCGAGGGCAGCTGTCGCCGCATGGGGCTTGCCCCAAACGCAAAAAATTATTAAGACAAAAAAAACAAGCAAAAAAACAAAAAAACAACCCTACCTACGCTTTTAACCTCCGACCCTTACAAAAAATTACACCACCACAAACGACCCCAAAACGATTCCCCCGGAAACACAAAGCCTCTCCACCTCAAAACAACCCTTCATACCTAACAACCCCCAAAAAACAGACCATCACACAGCTTTAATAGCGCAAAATCAACGCCCAAAAAATTCAAACAACTCCCAACACTCTACAAAAAACGGTTTCCCAGCTTGGATCCCCCAGGAAATCTTCGAAGACGAGAACCCGTAATACTGGTATACGCACAAACAAACACAAACACCGAGGCTAGAGTGGCGACCACCACCTCACCCTATCCTCTACCCTCATCACATACTCCCACAACCACAAACCCCAACCCCAAAGCAAAAAGGAAACGCAAAGAAAAAAAACAAATAAAAACAAAAATCACAAAAAGCAAACTCCTTCAACTTAACATGCACCAAAAAAAAAAAAAAAGACCCTTCCCCACGGAAAAACCCCGGGGCCCTCCCCTCCTCGTCATCGTCATGAAACACCATCATCGGGACCCAGAGCGGGGGGCCCCAATCGACCTCAGTCCCAGGTTTAAGAGGGGGCTACCCCGGGGCCCGCCGTTCCCCCTAGGGGCGTAGCTCCCCTCCTCCCCCTCGGGGGGACTTAGGAGACACGGGAGTATCGGGAATGGTCCGCCGTTCCCCTGCCCCCTCTCCCAGGAGTCCCTCCCGGACCCGAAGAGACCCAGTCTAGGGCTCGCCTCGATTCCCTTACCGTGAGCAGAAACGCCACGAAAAGTAGGTCACCTCATCTGACCTGCTCTGGTGGGGATGTTGACAAATTTTAAGTGAATGAAGATCATTTTATAACGTAAAACACGTATTTTACGACTTCCTAGACCGGAAAATCCCCGACGTCGTTTTTTTAAACTCCACCCCCATCACTAATTCCTTTTTATTAAACAATTCGGCTACACGTCAAGACAATCACGAAACGGCGGTTTGTAGGTCCCGCATTCTGTAAAATCCACCCTTAATTCGAAATCATCTCGCCTCCATTATTCATCCCTTTTTTTTTTGGCTATTAAGCTCTTCACCCAGCAGGGCCCATAATGATTGCCACTCCTATATCAGAACCCCGTCAAAATTTGCCATTCCATTTCAATAAAATTTTTTATAAAAATCTCCCCCGTCTTCTTTGCCGGGGGGTATTAAGAGCACACATCATTTTAAAGACCAAAAAAACAACGCACAGGCAGACAGCTCTTTTCTATTTTTGAAAAAAAAAAGACTCCCCTACTCGGACCCACTTCTACACCCATTTACATCGAGAGGGAAGGGCCGCCCTGATCTCGTTTCGGGGGAAAAGAGCGGCCTCCCCCCCACAACACTTACAACCTGGGCCCCAACTTCGGTTCTGACCCCCTACCCCTCTCATAAAAAATTTAAACCCTTACAAAAAAAGAAACAACATCTTCAGGTACAAAAAAGCAGATGGGTACTTTAAATCTTACCCTTTCCGTCAAAATTTTTAACTCAACCTTGAAAGAGAAAAAATTCTGAAAAAGATAGGGTTGGCATCATCTTTTTGCTTGGATTCGCAGCAATGCGCCGCGCCATACCGGAGAGGCATAAGATCCGCAAAACATTTCCCTCCAAGCGAGAGAACCCAAACGTTCCGCCTGCTCGGAACGTTTCCTCAAAATTTAAAACACTTACATCGAGTACGGGGGGCCTCACTATCCTCAGAAAAAACGTATAAAAGTTTTTTATAATGACCCCAAAATTATTTGGCAAAAAATTTAAAAAACAAACAAAACTAGAGAGTTCGCACTCCACGGGAATTTGGGAAACATTAGACAATTAAAAGGAGTAACTTCCCCCTTTACCACTCCCAAGGACAACAATCAAAATTTTTGATCCCTGGAGGTTATAAAATTTTTCAGACCATGGCAAAATGTTTTCTATCCTCTAATCCCACCCTTTTTTAATAAACACTTTCAAACCATCAAAACCCCGGAGCCAAGCCACAGGTAGAAACAGAACCAGAGCAGATTATCCCCTGGATAATCGGGACGACCTGCGAACCCCGGCCCCCATCCCCCTGGAGGGGGTTAAAAAAAAATAAAATGGGGTTTCCTCGAAGGCCCCGGCCCTCTCGACGGACGGACGCACTCATTCATCCCCTGAAAACGTTTTACGAGCATGACGCACTGGGTGTTGGTTCTTAATTACAACATCCCCAGGCTCTTAAAAAGGGTGTAATGGGGTCACTGCCACCACCCAGGGTACTTTGGGGAACGAGTTATTTTTAAAAAGGGGATGAAAGTTGAGGAATTGGGGAAAAGGGAGGACAGTGGTGTGCGTATGTAGGGGGAAGTGTAGTTGGCAAATGAGCCGAAGTGAGGTGGCGGGGTTTGAAACCCCGGGGAGAGGCGGGGTACAGATGCTTCATCTAATTTGGGTTTTTGTTTGTTGGCCTTTTAGCTTTAGGATAAAATTTTGTTTTAGGCTTTATAGCCTTTTTCTTACATGAGTCGGGGACTATAAAAAGGTTTATAATATTATTGTTTATTTTGAAACAAAAAGATAAAAAGGACAAAAAGAAATACGGCACAGTAAAACAAACACAAAAACACAAGAAAAAAACAGACAAAACAATAAAACACGAGAAAAACTTAAACCGGAACCCCCTTTACAATAAAAACTGAATCATTCTCTCAGCCGAACCCCCTACGGGGGCACCAAAAACACAGTACACCGACGCCTCTTGAAGGGCCGGGGATTTCCCCGTCCCCTCGGCCCGCAAAACTGATTTTTTTTCAAAAAAAATCTCACATAAAAAAAACGCATTTACACAAAAAATGTTTTTTACATAAAAATTAAAAAAACTTTTAAAAGGTTTTTTCATAAAATAAATAAAATTCCCTCGAAACAAAATAGTAAATAATAAAAAAAAAACCATTATGTACTGGTAAGACGTCATAAATGTGAAAATGAAAAATTTAAAAAATTAAAAAAATGAAAAAATATTCTTAAAAAAGTTAAGATGAAATGTAAGGAAAATAAAGTTTAAAAATTTCTTTGCAAATTCATCTTCTTGTGGGGGTCTCATTTCCCAAGGTTGTCTAAAATAGATGTAAAAATGTTTTTTAAACAACAAAAATAAAAATACTAAAAAAAAAAAGTAACAAAAAGCAAAGCAAAAAAACATAAGGACGGGTGCGGGGCCCGCGCAGGGGGTCCTCGGGGGTTCCGTTTTCTGTTGCCGCAGTTCCTCACGTTGACGGGCATCCTCCCCCCCCGGGGAAAAAAAACAGGGTTTTGGGAACCTAGGGGCGTACGAGGCTGCGACACCTCCGTGGAATGAGGAGGAACCCGGGGGCCCTTCATCCAAAAAAGGGGGGAGACGAAAGAAATGTAGGGGACCGGGGGGGAGTACACAGGGGCCACTACAACCCCCCCCCTGAAAGCGCCCCAACCCCGATTGGCGTGCTTGGCGTCGCGGAGCGGCGACTGGCGCTCACCTCAGCCCCTGAAAGGATTTTTGGGGACGATAGGAGGGGAGACGAAATCGTTCCCTTTGTCAGGCACAACCGGACTTTACAATGAAAGAATGAAAGGGATTAGTGGTTTTTAAAAGGGAATAAGGAGCATTTTATTAGAGTATATACGTGAGAAATTCGGGGTTCACAACCCTGACCGACCCCCCTTGGTAATGACCGACTCCCCTTTGGTAAAATACATGAAACTACAACCCTGCGCCGGTTTTGCCTTTTTCTCATTTATCACCCCTCCCACCCTTCCCACGACCGGGGCTGGGTCATGTGCATCTCCTTTCGTGTGTATTGGGCCCTGGATCATCGACTTTCCCCTCTACTTGTCGTTTGCCTGGCCTGGATATAGCATCCTCTTCCATTTCCTCTTGGGGCGGCCCCAAAAACTCCAAATCCCCCCTCGGCCCTTATGGTCGTAGACGTTTGCATGGCAGTTCTTCGCCCCGCAGAGTGTAGGGTTCGCACCACATATTTCACAGGACCAATGTTTACACCGCAGGGGCCCTTTCCCCCGGGGGCCTCAAAGCTGCATTCGGGCCTCGCGCCCTCAGACGAATTTCCCTTTTTTACAGGACGGGTCACCCACTCAATCCTGCATGAGTTCCACCCTGTCGTGATCTCGCGCCTGTCTTTCTCTGGAGTCCTTGAAACCTGGCTGCAGTCTCTCGGGCGCGTTCAGCCTCTCACGCAACGTCCTTGCGGCTCCTCTCTGCACTTCATAATTCGAAAGTTTTTCCTGGGAAGAACAGTTTGCCGAAAGTAGATAAAGGGGCTTTGGTTGATGCGCGATGCAGTGCCGGTTCAGCGCCAGTTTAATAGGGCAAGATCGTTCCAGCGTTGGGTTTTTATCCACAAGGTTCCCAACGATCTTTTGGGGACACGATTGCTGCGCTAAAAATCCCATTGCCGGGGGTGGTAAGCGGGGGGCATACATTGTTTTACCTGCAATATCCGAAAACATCTTAAAAAATGCATTTAAAAAACTTCCCCCGTTTCTGTTAATAATGCTTTGGGAGGCCCAAACAGAGTAACATATTCCCTTTCAGAAAGCATCTGTACAGTCTCTGCATCTTAGAAGAAGGGGAACCCAATTTAAATAGCGAGTGAAATGATGATAAGCTAAACGTACGGGGCCCACTCGAAAACCCAGATGTTATAAAACAGCCGAGCCCCTATCAAAGGGTTTTGTGTGACCTGGGGATCGAGGCCAAAGGAGCACACGCCCGCCCCCTTTTCCTTTTCTCGGGACACCCTCGGGAACCCCGACATCCCTTTCTCACCTCTGAAAATTTTTGGGAAGTAGAATCTATCTCGCAGCCTAAAATACGTCCTGAAGGCCAGGTGTGAGTGACCTGTCATTGCACAAGCTGAAGAGCTCATTCTTAAAGACCTAGGATTAAATTGCGAAGCCCCCGCCTGGAAGGATTTAACATGATACAGAAATCCATCCTTTAATTCAAATTTCCCTCAAGAGGGAGGGGAAAATCTCCGTCTTGGGCCCCCTTATTCCCAAAATCCCCCCAAAACTCCTCCCCAAAATGGGTCTCTACGCGTGCCCTGCAACTTTTTGGGGGCTCTTTCCCCTCGTCAAGTTAGCAACTTTAGGGCTCAGAAAATAGGGAACATTGTGATGCACCTGGCTTATATTTCAGCTCTAATTAAAAAACATAATTCATGGCTCCACTAGTCTTTGACCGACTTAGTGCTTCGGAAAACATGAACAAGCGGACGTGGCATAAAAATCTGGAAATGACGGCCATACAAAATATGGTTTAAAAGTGGCGAACTGTTCCATAGCCAAGGCTTCGAATCATACGGGTATTTTTTTTTCGGATCCCCAATTACAAAAGAATAGTGGGGCAATGCTTGTGGCTTTCCCCTTTTTCTTTTCTTTGCTAAAACATGCACCAATGGAAAAACCCGAAGCATCGCAATGCAGTTCAAAACTCTTTTAAATTTGGGTTTCCCTCAATCTGGAGCTGAATTTAGTTAGTTTTAAATTCATAAAAAGCTTGCTGTTGTTTGGGCCTCCCACCAAAATTTAGGTTTTTTTTTAGAAGCTTGTGATTGGAGCAGCAACCGAAGCAAAATGCCCAAATATGCCTCCAAAGAAAACCTGGGCCCCAAAATTTTAAACTTCCTTACTTCTTCGGTGGTTTCATATCGAAATAGCCTTTACTTCTCGGGTCAGGCAAAAACCCCTGGGGTTGTAAAAGAAAACCGAAAATTTAAAAGGAAAATCCCCAAAACGACATTTTTGCACATTAAGCCTAAAACCAGCTTGTGTAAAAACGTAAAGTTTCATCTAAATGACAAGATTTCCAAAGGGAAGAGTAATGACTACATCGTCGGGAAAGCCAGGGCGTGCTTCCCCTAATCCGGATCAGTACAGCATTTATTGCTCTCTGAAAGTAGAGGGGGCAGTTGCTAACCCAAAATGGCATCCTCTTAAATTGAAATAATCTAAAGATCGCAAAAGGGTTTTTTGGGGCCGATTTTTCTTTTCTCTAAAGCCCCAATATGCGGATCTGGCATCCGGGGGTTGAACCACTGAGTGCCCGAGCTATTATAGTTGCAAGTTGCGGCATGGGATCGCATCTGCCGTAGTAACACGTTTTAAAATCCTCTTAATCGACGCAAAATCGTACTCCCCCTCTTTTTTTTGACCAAGCGCCCGGAGACAACCGGGGTGACATGGGGGGCTCAATGACTCGCTCTCAACATCTTGGCCACTCGTCAGGATTGTAGGCGAGCGCTTTCCGGCCCTCCATTCCCGGTTTTTTTGCGGCTGACGTCTCCGTGGGAAATCGAGACGGACCCGGGGGGATTGTCTAAAGGGGCTTTCTTATCAAGAGGACCCCCGATCTGTCTTACACAAGTAACTGAGCTCGTTTGAAAACCGAGATGGTCTAAATCCGCCTTGGGGAATAAAATTTTTCCCTGAAGGCAAATAAAAGGTAATCGTCCTATCGTGGATGGAAAATTGGGAAGCCCTGCATTATCCCCGAAATCTGATTACCATACTTGGTTAAAAACATCCAAAAAACTCATTAAAGTCGATATTGGTTTTTTATGTGGGCGAACCCCTAACCTCAGAAAAAGCAACTTTCGTCCCCATGAACTAAGATCGCGCCTCTACAATCCTCCTGCAATTGTGGAAATCAAAATAACCGAAAAGACCCTCTAATTTTTTTGAATAAACCCCCTTTAAATAGCTTAAAGTGGGCAGCAGCCCCTTGTGGAAAAATTACGGTTTGGGTAAAAATCATTCACAACCCCAAATTTGGCCATACCATCTTCACCTCAAATACTTCGCGGAATTAACCCCTTTTTCATTTTCCTGAAAACCCGAACAATCGATGCTGGAAGTCCCGCGAAACTACACCCGAATAAACTTTCCAGCCCCAGGCGACACACGATTTTTTCGGCACAAAAGCCCGGCGTGATACCTTCTGCGGAGCACAACGCGACCTGAACTCTGCGTACGAGCTTTTTATCCCCGAGAGACCAAACGGGGACAATCGTAATGCCATTCGGACTCGGAACCCCATTGAAAACCATGTAGTTACGGGCAGGTGAATGATATGCTCCCATTAAAAATTAAAATCGCCTAACCCAAATCCACCCCGATCAAATTTTTTCCCCCCGGGGAAAGGATACGTTATTTACAATATTTACTTAGGGACATTTTACACTCATCAAAACAAAAGAAAGGGTTTTAATCCTCCGCGTTTAAAGGATGGCCCGACGGTTTAGCGATCTAAGGAAGGCTGAATCCCCCTTTTAAGTTCAATTTCCTTCACTTTTTCAAATCAAAGTTATTTCTGAGCCCGTTCCAAAAAGAATTCAAATAATCCCATTTACACCGTACGAATCGGGGTTGCCGGAGCGAATCGCACATCACGGGCCCACCAGGGGCATCTGGGGGAGTTTGAACCTGGGGTTTTCCCTTTGAGGGGGTCACAGAGGAGGGAACGGTGCCTTCCGTGGGCCTGCAAAAAAGGACATTTTTCGTGAAATGTCCCGTTCGCTTTACATTTAAAACATCTTAATTGGCAACATCTCCTCTCCCGGGAAACCCGGGTGTTTTTTTCCATTTTGGTATCGGGTAACGGCGGCGAGGGGGGACTATCGCCAGGGTAACGACAAAAATCACGGGGGGGCCCTGCATTATTTTCGCGCACAGAACTATCAGACCGTGGGCTGCCTTCGAGGGACCCCCACTCGTGCGGAGGCCCCAAAAATTTTCTGCGGGCATCTCAAACTGTGGAAGCGGACCCTATCATGCACACGGTTCCCGAACCCAAAATTGGAAGTCCCTGAAAAAAGTTCGGGCATACTTCGTCTGGAGCGCCCATCCCCGGGGGGAAAATTCTTACTCCCTGATACACGGCTTTTTCAACATACAAAAAAATCAGCGGGTGCCTGACCGGGGGGAAATTTGAATCTTAAGATGCCAAAGAAATCGTGAGGAACAGTACCCCTAATTACCCCTTTAAATTTTCTTTTAAATTTTTCCTAAATTTTTACCCCGTAAAAAATTTGGGGAAATTTTAAACGACATCTGCTGTGCCCGGCATGAACTTTTCGCAAAGCGCGAATAAGCGCGGCATCATTTGGGTAAGTGGCATTCTCGACGTGCCGTATCCAAGATTCTACCTCTTTATTTCGTTTTAAGGTTTGAGCGGGGAAACTCTGCTCTAAAGGGCACCGACTCTCTATGTGAAATATACTTACATGGGGTTTTTCCCAATCTGGGCTTTTTTGAATTTGCCGACCTACTCGACGTGCAAATAGTAACTGCTCTTTTCCACAACAAAACGTTCACCAATTGCTTTGGGCCCCTGTGAAAATCCCGTACATCGAGAGATCCAGTGGTTCGCGCGTCCGGGATTCTTTTGGGGCCCCCCGGCGCTCATTTCGCGACTCATCCCTGGCAACACTGCCCCCGAAGTACGTGAGCTACCGACGGGCCAGTCCGATCGGTATCCATGTTGCGCGTTTCTCTTCCCCCTAAACACGTTAATAAAATGCAATAAGCCACTCGTTTATAAAATACGACACACTAAAACAATTAAAACCCCGACCCCATAAAGTGAATTATCCCCCTGAAATATAAGGCAAAAGGGAAACTAAAAACTGATTTCGAAAATCTCCCTCCCCCCGAACGTATAAAAACGTTAAAATTCACGCTTTTTAAATTACAAAACAATAGACAAAACATTAGTAAGGTAAAAACAATGCCTAACACCTCGGTGGAAACAAAATTTAAAAAGATGTTGGTAAAAAAAAGCCAAAAAAATCGCTCCACGCTAGCCCCAAAAATTTGAGTACGGGTTTTTGTGTTTTTTAAAAACAACCCCCAGGGTCTTAAAAAAGGGGGTAAAAGAGGTCATGCCACCACCGATTGGGACTTCGGGGAAAGAGGTGTTGTAAGAAGGGTGCAATGTTAGAGGAATTGTGGAAAGGGGCGCAGTGGTGGATGTATGTGTGTGAAGTGTATTGTGCAAAAGAGCCGAAAATGAGGGAGGGGTGGTTTAAAACCCCAGGGGGGCGGTACAGAGCTTCATCTTACTTTAGGGGTTTTATGTTGGGCCCTTTAGCTTTAGGATAGAAAATGTTTTTGGGGTTTTTCAGCCTTCTTCTTCATAAGTCGGGGACTTATCAAAAGGTATTATAATATTTTTTGTTTATTTTTTAACCAAGATAAAAAAAGGACAAAAGAAATACGGCACAGTAAAAAAAAACACAAAAACAAGCAAAAACAACAAAACAATAAAAAACGAGACAAACATTAAAAAGAGAAACCCCCTTCTCCACATATAAAAAAATGAACATTTTCTCCATTGCCGAGACCACCTTCTTGGGGACCCCCAAAACCCCATCACACCGATTGCCCTTTGAAGGGCCGGGGATTTTCCTTGTCACCTCGGCCCGCGAACTGAGTTTGGTTCTAAAAAATTTAATAAAAAAAACTGCTTGTAACAAAATGTTCTTTACATAATAATAAAATAACTTTTAAAAGGTTTTTTATAAAAGAAAAAAATTCCTTTAAAAAAAAAGTAAAATAAAAAAAAAAGAACCCTTATGTCATGGAAATCGTTCATAAAGTGTTAAAATGTAAAAATTAAATTAAAAAGTAAAAAAATTATATAAAGTTAAAATAAATGATAAGGTAAATAAAGATTTAAAAAATTTTTTGCAAATTTATCTTCTGTGTGGTTTGGGTTTATTTCCAAGGGGTTTGTCAAAACACGATGTAAAAATGTTTATTAAAAAATACAAAATATTAAAAAAATACTAAAATAAAAAGCTAACACCAAAGAAAGCATAAAAAATAAGGCGGGTGACGAGGCCCCGCAGGGGATCTCCAGGGGGCTTCCCCTTTTCTGTTGCCCCAGCTTCCCCACCGTTTACGGGCATCCCCCCCCCGGGGGATAAAAACGGGGGTTTGGGGAACCCATGGGGCTACGAGGCTGCACACCCCCCTGGGAAAGAGGAGGAACGCCGCCCTCTCTCGAAAAGGGGGGGGCGAAAGAATATGAGGGGGCCGTGGGGGGCGTACACAGGCGGCCCCCACAATATAACACTTCCCTTTCCTCTGGACTTCCCCCACCTTTTTAAAAAATTTTAGTGGCCCTTATCCTAAGCCAAACAAAGACCAACTGCCCAAAAATTACCCCCCAATTAGTTTATAGAAAATTAGGGAAATTTTTGAGAAAATAATAACTCCCCAAAGGCGGATCTCGACAACCTGACCCACTCTTTCAAAACAATTCGGGTTCCCCTTCACAGTTGACAAATGCGCACTGAAAAATACTGACCACTATGTCTTTAACAACAAAGACAGGAGGACTAAAGACGGGTTTTCCCTAAAACCAAAAACGTGGGGGCGGCCTTCGCACGGTTTTTGGGTGCTGGCTTGAAGATAAACTGGCACAAAATTTTAATTTTTTCCCCCGTGCACCAAGAAGCGTTTGCAGCTTTTGGAACCGTAAATTAAAGCAAAATTAAAAGGGAAAATTTCAGACCCATTCAAAGCACGCAGGTGTACCCCAAGGCAGCTAAAAGCCAACACTTTAAAATTATTCACAAAAGCCTCCCCCACCCCCATATCCCCATTCATTTAAAGCTTCTTTACGCCCACGACTGTACCCATTTGTAGACTGATTTGCTCGTGGTGTTTTCCGACAATCAAGACGAGCTTGACACCGTCTCGAGGTGGGAGCACAAAGGGTTATCAAAACTAATGCGACAAAAACAAAAGTTCTCTTTTAAACCCCAGACACAAACCCCTTTTGATCCAAACATCTAAACCTTTGACAGACTACAAAAACCCCTTCAAATAAAACCTCTTGCACCCTGCTCGTGTAAACCCTTTGATACATGTTAGTTTCATTACCATACCAGTAAAAAAACCACATTGGGTAATAAGACCTTTCAATCGCTTTACGATTTAGATTGGGCCCCCCCGCACGAAATGACCGTTCAAAAAACCTTTTAACCTCTTTTCACATACGCCCCACTCACATTAACTCGCAGCACACACAAAAAGAAAAAAACTGCAAGTCATCCGAATAAAGCTCTCCGCTGGATTACACTATAGGTGGGCGAGTTTTTTACGATCACAACTTACAAGAAGCTTCTGTGCTCCCTCTGAACTCGTGTGGCGCGCGGGGGGTTTTTAAACAATCCAAACTTGCTTTGGGCCCGACTGGATAGACAAGAAAAAATGTCTTTCTCCAGGAAGGGGAACGGGCCCTTTGGGCCCCGATTTTTTTGCACTAGATTGGGGAAGAAAGGGGCCAGTTTTTTTAGTCGGGAGCAAAATCTTTAACCACTTTTGAACTTCTTTAAACTTCCTTTCCCGCCTTTTACCCCCCACCCCCTTGTTTCGCTTGTTTTAAAGTTGCTTTCTTAGAGATTTGCGAAGTTCTGGGTTTGCCTGGGGGTTTCCTTATGGCCGCCTGGTACTTTTTAGGCTGTCTCATTTTTTTGTGTGAGCGCCCGCTGGGTTGCCCGCAGGGCCCTGTACCGTGGTGTAAGCATCTCGCATAATCTCTTTACCACACGACGGCTGTGTTCGTGGGCTTGTTAGGAATTTTTGGGGGCACGCAATTTCAAGTAATGTACAAGTGTGGCGTTCGGTCGCCGCAAAGCATGCAACACCTCTTTCCCGTTTTTGTTTGTATAATTGCCATGCACAGTGGTTTCCCAGGGGATTCTGTGCAGAATGACTTCGGTACCTCTGTTGTTTATTTTAGAGAGTGCCCGTGGTTTATAGCCTTTGGGGTCTGAACAGCTGGCCGAGGGGGGAAAATCCGTTTCCTCTCTGTGAAACTGCAGGAGGAAGGATTTGGGCCCCACCGTACACTTCCTCTTAGTAATTTCGGTTGATGTATTTCTGGGATTTAAAGGGGCATCCCTGCCCATTTCGGCTAATCTGTCCAAAAACATTGCCTCGATCCCCATGGGCGGGGGCCCAGTTATGATAATTTTTCTACCCCGTGAAAAAAATCCTCTGTGCCCTGTGAGGATGGTAGTAGAAAGGGAGAGTTTTTAGTGGGGAGCGCGTGAAGACAGTTGACGGCTCCTTTGGAGTCTGTGTTATACCCGTGTCCCTTCCCCCACGGACACTGGCTCAGTGCTCCCATGATAGCAACTACCTCTGCCTATGCAGGAGGCGTTGTCGTTTTCCCCAGGTTTTTGTGGGATCCCTTGCTGCGAAGCCGGCGCCTGCAGTGTGGGTCAAGGGTCGACCGATCCCTCCGTTAAAAATTTTTCTGCTCCCGGAGGGGGGATGGTTTCAATGACCCTCTGGGTTTTTTGCCTTTTGGTAGGGGTAAATATTTATTTTTTTTGCTTGCATCTCATGACCCAGAACCTATCGAGGGTTTTGCCCACGGCGGGGGTTGACAAAGCAGGGTGTGGGGAAAGTCCATGCCCTTTGGCCGTAGCGGTTTTTGGGATGGCGTATTAGCACCCCGGCTGTGGGGAACGCCAGGAGTTGTTTTTAAACAGTCGATCTATTCTAGGCTCTAAAATATTTTGTCTTTTTTGTGTTCCTGGGGGCCTGGGTGACCTTTGTAAAATTGTGCTGCCGTTAGACAATTCATAGGCCAAGGGGGAAGTTTGTCTCCACTAGGGGGTTTAGGACCTTCGCCCACCTTGGGGCACCCCAAAAGACCCTGGCGGCTTCGTTTTGGGCTGTTTCCCGCGGTCTTTTTATTTTTTTTAAAGCCAATCAGAGCGAGGGAGGCAAATCTACAAGGGGGTGACGCATTACGTAGAAGATCTTAGTACTCTAGTTGGCCCCCCATCCTTTTTCCTTCATTGCTCTCATGACAGACGTCTTGCCTTTGTTCGGGCAAGCAGGTGGGACCTCCTTCGGAAGGGGAGGGTCCGGTCTATCCCTTTCCCCAAGGTTTTGAGGTGTCCTGAACCCACTCCAAATCCCTTTCCCCGGGTTTTCAGACTTGTGCCCTTTAACTTTCTTAAACCTGGTTGGATTTGGGGGCAGAGATCTTTGTCCTGTCCCGCAACCTCCTCGGATACCAAGTCCCAAAAACGCTGGGCTTTTTTTAGGGAGTGTGGGCCCTGGGGATGATGGCGAGTCGTCTGCATAGGAATGATTTGACCCCATGGAGGTTTTTTTTGAGGATACAGGACATTAAGTGTTAAAAAGGGGTGACTGAAACCCCCCCCCTGTGGATTCCCTTTTTTAGGGCATGGCTTTTGGGTGGTGACCTTAGAATTTGCTGGCTGTTCTATTTTAAAGTAGTAACCATCCAAGCCAAGAGCTTACCCCTGATTTCCTTTTTTGGGTCAGCTCTCCTGAATGCAAGAGGATTGCCATTTGAAAACCTTCTCCCGGCAAGGAATATACCAAGAGTGCCCCCTGTTTTTTGTGCTCAAGAGCTGGTATGCTGTGCGCTGTGCTCATGCCCCTGGGGAACCCATGGAGGTGTTCGTGTGGGGGTCCCATTTTTCCTCGGAGCCCGGGTTTAGTACCATCCTCTGGCAGTCTTTGGGAGACCGGGGGGGGAAATGGGGCGGTACTTTCCCCCGGGTCCTTTTTGGGTTTTGGGATGGGAACTATTGTAGCCCTCTTCCACTTGGGGTAAGTGGAAGTTTCCCCGGGTTGTTTATGAGTTGCGGAAGCAAGCTCACCTACCCGTCCGGTGGGAAATGATGGGGTACGGATCCCCTCACACCCGGGCTGTTTGCAACGGCTTTATATGCTCTCTTGTTCCCCCGAGAAAAAAAAAAGTTTATTTTTGGGGTTTGGTGCCCTTTCTTGATGTGAGAAGTCTCGGTTGTACGTTCTTTTTTGCCCTTGTTTGGCTGGCAGGCTTCGCACTCGTTCTCGCAAGGGAAATCTTGCGCCCGTTGTTGGCCCCCCCGAGTGGCTGGTGGCTCGCTTGACCCCTTTCCATGCTCTGAGAGGGTGGTATGGTGATCGAAAAACCACACCATTCCAGCCCCTTTTCTGCCTCACTCTGCTGGCAGTTTCCTTTGGGGCCCTGACAGCCTCCCTTAGGAGGGGTAGGTTTGTCGGGGGGTTTTTTGCCCTTTGGGAAAAGTTTACGGCACAATTTTTCCCTGTGGTTGACCTCCTATCTCTATTGAAGACCAGCTCCTGTGACTCCTAGACCCCGGCCGGTTTTGGGGGATGGTCAGGAGGCTGCCTATCAATTTTTGACCCCAAGGGGGCCAAAAACCCCCCCTCCCTTCTTCCTTCCGGGGGATGTTCCCCCCGTTTTATTTTTGGTTTTTTTTTTGTGTGTGAGTGGAGGGTTTGGGCCCCTCACTTTGCCCCGGAGATTATTTTTGTTTTTTAAGAAACAAAAACACCCGAGATCTGTACGGCTAGCAAGTCCGATTGCCCTTGACCCGGTAATTGTCAGCCTGCCCCATTGCCATGGTACCAAGTGGGGGCCTGGTACCATTTAGCTTTATTTATTTTTTGGCACCAGTAGCAAAATGATATACCCAGAATTCATTTTTTGTGGGTTTTTAATGATTTAAGGTTAATGAACTTAATGAATCTGAAAAAAAAAACATTCATGTGGGGTCGTCGATGTGCAAAAAACAATGGCTTTTTCAAAGGCAAAAAATTCAGAAGAAAATCGATGATGATTTTTGGCAGTCTGAACTTTTGTTTCCATTCAGTCGACCATACACCGCACCCACACACTCTTCTGTCCCGGGCCGTGGTATATAATGAAAAAAGGGGGGTTTAACAAGGTCTCTCTGAACCCCTGGCGTACCCACCTCCGGCGCCATGGCCTTTTTACTGATGAAAGCCAGGCT
>NW_023658274.1:0-37500 GCF_015228065.2 Penaeus monodon
AATTTTTTTTTTTCAAAAAATGATGATAAAAAATTGGCAATTTTTTAATTTTGAATAATGTGAAAAGATAAAATTTGGGATAATGATAATTTGATGATAATCAGATAAAATGATGAAATAACGGAAATTTTCTCCATATAAAAAAAAAAAGGTAAAAAAAAATAATTCCCAAAAGTCGAAAAAGTGGCAAAATCTGCGAAAATATTTTTTAAATTTTTTTTCCAAAATGACTTTTTTTTCGATTCTCTGATGTTTTTTGGCAAATAGGGAAATAATAAAAATTTACAAAATCGTTTAATCATGACAATAATGGGGAAAAAATGAGAATAAAAGAGAATTTTGATAACTTTTGATGTTACTAATTTTTCAATATTATCATTATTATTTTATTTTTAAATATTAATATTAATTATTATTATTATTATTATTATTATTATTATTATTTTATTATTTTATTATTACCTTATTATTATCATTATTATTTTTATTATTTTATTTTATTATTATTATTATATCGTTTTTAAATGTTATTTTGTTATTATTACATTATTTCTTTTTTACTAGTAATAAAATTCAAAAATAATTTTATAACGTAAAATTTTCCCTTTATAACGATTTTAAATTTAAAAATAAGATATAGAAAAATTTTTATAAATCGTTATTATTGTTATTATTTTGCTTTTTCTTTTTTATTGTTTTGTTTTAGTATAGTTAAAATTATATTTAAACTGAAATATTGAATAATAATATAAAAATTTGCAAAAATGATGATAATATTGCAATAATGATGATAAAAATTGCAAAAATATGATAATGAGATAAGATTGAAAAGATAATTTTGATTATAATCATGAATAATGATGATAATAACGGGAAATTGTCTCCATATATAATAAAAAAAAAGGAAAAAGAAAATAATTCCAAAAGTCAAAAAAGGGGAAAACAACCCAAAATATACCCTTTTTGAGAGTAAAACCCAAAATGACTTTTTTTTTTCGATTTCTCTGATGATTTTGGAAATTATTGGGGTAATAAGATAAAAATTACCAAAATTTTTTAAATCATGACAAAAAGAGGATAAAAGTGAAATAAAGAAAATTTTTGTAACATTTGATGATTTTTAAAATTATCAATATTGTCATTATTATTATTATTATTTACTTTTTTTATTTTATTATTGTTATTATATTATTATTATTTTTATTATTATTTTTTTATCATTTTTATTATCATTGTTTTTTTATTATTATTAAATTTATCGTTATTATATTATTATTGTTATTATTATCATTTTATCATTTTACTAGTATTAATGAAAAAAATGATTATTAAAATAGTAAAAATTTACTGTAATAACGATATTATTAAATAAGATATAGAAAATTTTTATAATATCGTTATTATGTTTTATTATTGTTTTTCTATTATTATTGTTGTTGTTTTTAGTATATTTGAAAAATTTATATATTAAATGCAATAATTGCAATAAAAAAGATAATAATTGCAATAATGATCAAAATAATTGCAAAAATGAGATAATAATTGCAATAATGTAAAAATGATGATAATGATGATGAAATGAAATATGATGATAATCATGACAATAATGAGGATAAAATGGAAAAAGAGAATTTTGAAACTTTTCATGATTATTAATATTATAAATATTATTTATTATTATTTTTATCATTATTTTATTAATTATTAATATTATTATTATTTTTATTATTTTATTTATTATTATTGTTTTTTATTATTATTATTATTTTTATTATTATTTTTATTATTATTATTATTATATCGTTTTTAATATTATTATTGTTATTATTATCATTTTTTATTTTTTTTACTAAGTATAATTTGCAAAAAAAATTATTAAAACAGTGATAATTACTGTAATAAGTTTTAAATTTAAAAATAATATATAGATATTTTAAAATTTCGTTATTATTGTTTTTAAATTATTGTATTTCTATTTTATTGTTTTTGTTATTAGAATAGTTGAAAAATTATATAATTGAAATAATTGAAAATAATAATTATAATTTTGCAATAATATGATAATAATTGCAAAATGATGATAAAAATTGCAATAATGATAAAATAATTGCAATAATGATATGAGATAATTATGATATAAGAAAATATTGTGTTAATCATGTAATAATAATGATAAAACAGGAAATTTGGGTTTTCATATATAATAAAAAATAAAAAAAAATAATTTCCCCAAAAGTCGAAAAAGGTAAAATCTATAAATATACCCTTTTGAAGAAACTCCAAAATGACGTTTTTTCAAAAATTTTTGAGATTTTGGCAATTATTAGGGAAATAATGATAAAAATTCCCAAAAATCGTATAAAATAATGTGGAAAAATGAGAAAAAAGAGAATTTTGATAACTTTTGAGATTATTAATTTTATCAACATTATCATTATTTTTATTTTATTCTTTTATTTTATTTTTATTTTTATTATTGTTTTTTATTATTATTATTATTATTATTTTATTATTATTATTTTTTTATTATTTTATTTTATTATTATTATTATTATCATTATTATTATCATTATTATTTAATTTTATTATTATAATATCGTTATTATATTATTATTGTTATTATTATCTTATTATCCTTTTTTACTAGTAGTATAATTGCAAAAAAATTATTATAACAGTAATAATTATGTAAAAAACGATTTTAAATTAAAATATGATATAGATAATTATTAAAATATCATTATTATTGTTATTTCTATTATAGTTTGTTGTTATTATAAGTTGAAAAATTAATATTAAAACTCAATTAATTGCAATGATAATGATAAAAATTGCAATAATGATTAATTTTGCAAAATGATGATAATATTTGAAAAATATGATAATGATGATAATGATGATAAAATATAATATTGAATAACATGATAATAATGTATAATCAAGAATTCTCTCCATAATAATTAAAAAAGGGAAAAAAAAATAATTCCCAATTCGAAAAAGGGCAAAATCTAGGGAAATATAGCTTTTGGAGATACCCCAAAAATGACGTTTTTTTTTTGGGGTTTTTTTTTTTGGGAAAATTTTTTTAAAATGATAATAATTACAAAAATCGTAGTAATCAGCATAATGAGGATAAAAGTGAGAAAAGAAAATTTTTAATAAATTTATGATATTAATATTATAAATATTATCATTAATTATTATTTTATATATTATTTTTATTATTATTATTTTTGTTGTTGTTATTTTATTATTGTTATTATTATATTTTTATTATTATTATTATATTATTATTATTATTATTTTATTATCTCTTTATTACATTATTATTATTTTTATTTTTATATTATATTATATCGTTTTAATTATTATTGTTTTTATTATCATTATTATCATTTTACTAGTAGTATAATTGCAAAAATAATTTTTATAACAGAAATAATTAGGGTAAAACGATTTTAATTAAAAAAATGATATAGATAATTATTAAAATACGTTATATTTTTAATTATTATTGTTATTTCTTTTATTTGTTGTTGTTTTTAGATAGTTGAAAAAATTATATTTATAACGGGCAATAAATGCAATAATGATGAAATAATTTGCAATAATAAATAATTTTTGAAATAATATGATAAAAATTAAAAATAATGATGAAATGATGAAAATGATAGAAAATGATAATATTGATGATATATGAAATAATGATATAAAAACAGGAATTGTCTCCAATACAATAAAAAAAGGAAAAAAAAATAATTCTAAAAAATCAAAAAGCGGAAAAAACTAGCGAAATATACCCCTTTGAGTTTATACTAAAAAATGACTTTTTTTTTTTCGTTTTTCTCTATGTTTTTTGGCAATTATTGGGGGAATAAGATAATAAACCAAAAGGGTTTAATCATGAGTAATGAGGATAAAAGTGAGAAAAAGAAAATTTTTTAAAACTTTGATGATTTTTAATTTTATCAATATATCATTATTATTTTTATTATTCATTATTATTATTTTATTATTATTTTTTTAATTATTATTATTATTATTTTTATTATTATTATTATTATTATTATATCGTTATTAATTTATTATTGTTTTATTATCATTATTATCTTTTTTAAAAAAACTAGTATATAATTGCAAAAAAAAATTATTAAACTAATAATTACTGTAAAAACGAATTAATTAAAAAAATGATTAGATAATTTATTTAATATCGTTTTTATTTTTATTATTATTGATTTCTTTATTATTGGTTGTTTTATATAGTTGCAAAATTAAAATTTTAAAACTGCAAAAATTGCAAAAATAAGATAAAAATTGCAATAATGTGAAAATATTGCAATAATGAGATAATAATTGCAATAATGATGATAATGAGATGATAATGAAATTTTTTTATGATAATATATATAATGTGTAATAACAGGAATTTCTCCATATATATAAAAAGGTAAAGAAAAAAAATTCCCCAAAAGTCAAATAAGCGGCAAAATCTAGCAAAATATACCCTTTTGGAGATACCCAAAGACTTTTTTGGGAGTGTTTTTGAAATGTTGGGTAAAAAATATAATATTACCAAAATGTATTTAATCATGACAAAATAAGATAAAAGTGAAATAAAGAGAATTTTGATAACTTTGTGATTTTAATATTATCAATATTATTATTATTATTATTATTTTTATTATTATTTTTATTATTATATTATTAATTATTATTGTTATTATTATTTTTATTATTATTTTATTATTTAAATTATTTAATTATTATTATTTTTTATTATTATTATCATTATCATTTTATTATTATTATTATTATCATTATTCATTATTTCATTATTTTTATTATTATTATATTATTTACTAGTAGTATAATTGAAAAATTTTTTATAACAGTAAAAATTTGCTGTAATAACGATTTTAAATTTAAAAAAATGATATAGTAATTATTATATATCGTTATTTTTGTTATTATTATTGTTATTTCTCTAAAATTTGTTTTTGTTATTAGTATATTTGCTTATTATTATAACTGCAAAAATTGCAATAATAATGTAATGATTGCAATAATGTTTATAATATTGCAATAAGAAATAATTGAAATAATGATGATAATGATGAAATCTTGTAATAATGATGATAATAACGGAATTGTCTCCATATTAATAAAAAAAGTTAAAAGAAAATAATTCCAAAAGTCGAAAAAGTGGCCAAATCTAGCGAAAATACCCTTTTTGAGAGTATACCCAAATGAGGGGGGCGTTCTCGAGTTTTTGGCAACATTAGGGAAATAAAAAAATAATTATAAAAATTGTATCATCATGACAATATAAAGATAAAAAAAATAAAATAAAAAAAATTTTGAAAACATTTGAAAATTTATTAATATTGCATATTAAAATTATTTTTATTTTTATTACTTTTAAATTATTTTTTTTTTTTATTTATTATTTTGTTATTATTATTTTTGTTTTTATTTTATTATTATTTTTATTATTATTATTATTATATTTTAATTATTATTATTTATTATTTTTATTTATATTATCATTATTATTAATATATTATTTTTATTATAATATCGTTATTAACATTATTTTTGTTTTATATCATATATTTTTTAAATATAGATAATTGAAAAAAATTTATTAAAACAGTAAAAATTTACTGTAATAATATATTTTATTTTAAATAATAATGATGTAAAATTTCATAATATTTTATATGTTATTATTTTGTATTCTATATATTGTTTATTATTAGAATTTTCAAATTATTTTTAACTGAATAATTGCAAAATAATGATAATAATTGAATAATTAATATAATTATTAATATGATAATATGATAATGATGATAATAAAAATTTGGGAATTAATTTTGATAATAATGATATAATAAGGAATTTCTTTTTAAAATTTTAAAAAATATAAATTTTATTTTAATAATTAAAAAGTAAATTAAAATAATCCTTTTGAGATTATTTAAAATGATTTTTTATTTTATAATGATTTTAATTATTATAATATTGATAATAATTACAAAATTTATTAATATGACTAAAATAAGGATAAAATGAGATAAAAATTTGTAAATTTATTTTATTAATATCATTGATTATATTATTAATTAATTATATAATATTATTTTAAATAAATATTATTATTTTAAAATTTTTATATTTTATATTATTATTTTTATTTTATTATTATTTTATTATTTTACTATTATTATTTTACTATTATTATATTATTAACTAATTTATATATTATTATTATCATTATTATTATCATTATCTTCATATCTATCTATTAGTAATATATTATTACTATCGTATATTATATTATTTTTGCTTATTATATCATTATTATTCATTTTTACTGTAGATATAATTGCAAAAATAATAATTTCACTAACAGTAATAATTACTGTAATAACGATATCACCCACAATAATGATATAGATATATGATTATAATACGTTATTATTGTTATTATTATTGTTATTTCTATTATTATGCCTGTTGTTATTAGTATATTGCCAAAAAATTATATATTTATAACCCCCGTCAATAGATGATAATAATAATGATAATAAATTGCAATAATGATGATAATAATCTGCAATGATGATGATTAATAATTGCAAATAATGATGATAATGATGATAATCGATGGCATAATGATACATTGATGTAATCATGATAACTAATGATGTCAATAACAGGAATTGTCACCATATATAATTAAAAAAGGTAAAAGAAAATACCCCCCCACCACGTCGCAAAAAGCGCGCAAAATTCATAACGAAATATAGCTATTTGAGAGTATACTCCAAAATGAGGTTTTTTCGATATCTCTGATGATTTTTGGCAATTTCTAAGGGTAATAATGATAATAATTACCAAAATCGTATTAATCATGACAATAATGAGGATAAAAGTGAGAATAAAGAGAATTTTCGATATCAATTGGATGAATTAGACATTATTATCACATATTATCATTATTATTATTACCTACTATTATTATTCATTATATTATTATTATATTATTATTATCTATTATTATATTATATATTTGCTTATGTATATATTATTGTATATTATATATTATTATTATTATTATTATTATTATTATTATTATTATATTATTATCTATTAGTTTTATTATTATCATTTATTTCATTTTTAATAGTAAGTACACTTTTCCCCACCAAATAATTAATATAACAGTAATACATTACTGTAATAACGATATAAATTAAATACATGCATATATGATAATTATTATAACTACGTCTATTAGTTGTTAATTAATTATAGTTATTGCTATATATATTGCTTTGTTATTAGTATAGATTGCAAAATCTATATTATTATAACTGCAATAATTACTACTAATAAGATAATAATTGCAATAAGATGATAATAATTGCCAAGTAAGATTGATAATAATAGCAAAAATGAGGATAATGATGATATTGATGATTTGATAATGACAATCACGGATGATAATCATTGATAATAATGATGGATAATAATAGAATTGTCTCTCATATAATAACCGCCCCAAAGTAAAAAGAAAATAATTCCAAGTTCGAAAAAAGCGGCAAAATCTAGCGAAAATAGCTTTTGAGAGGTATACTCCAACATGAACCGTTTTTTCGATTTCTCTGCATGATTTAGCTTTTTGACGAATTGATTCCAGGGTAATAATTATAATAATTACCAAAATCGTTTTAAGTCATGACAATAATGATGCGAAGAAAGTAGAGAAAAACAGAGAATTTTGATCACATTTGCTGATTATAATTTTATCACATATTTATCATTATTATTAGTAATATTACTGATTACTATTATATTATTATTATTTATTATTGATTATTATTATTAGTATTATTTATTTTATTATGTTAGTATTATTATTATGATTGTTGTAGTTATCATCATTATATTATTCTTATATTATTATTAAACTAATAATCCATATATTGTTATCAATATTTATCATTATTATTATCAATAAAATCGTTATTAATATTTATTATGTTCATTATTATATGTATTATTATTTTCTACTAGTAGATAATTGCTAAAAATAACTATTTTATAACGTAATAATTCCTGTAATAACGATATTAATTAAAATAAGATATAGATAATATTAATATCGTTATTATGCTTATATTATTATGGTTATTTCTATTATTATTGTTGTAATTAGTATAGTTGTAAAAATTATATATTATAACTGCCAAATAATCGCCCAATAATAAAGATAATTAATTGCCAATAATGATGATAATAATTGCAATAATGATGATATAATTTCAATAATGACGATAATGATGATAATGATGATGCTAATGATTTAATATGATTAGATAATCCATGATAATAATGATGATTAATAACAGGAATTGTACTCCATATATATTAAAAAAAAAAGGTAAAAGAAAATAATCCAAAAATTTCGAAAATGCCAAAATCTAGCGAATATAGCCTTTATGAGTATACGCCAAAATGACGTTTTCGATTTCTCTGATGATTTGGCAATTATTAGGCAGATATAATGCATAATAATTACCAAAATCTATTAATCATGACAATAAGAGGATTAAAAAAGTTCGAACTCAAGAGAATTTGCTAAACATTTGATGATTATTAATATTCAATCAATAGATCTATTTATTATTATTATATTACTATATTATTATTATCATTATTATTACTATTATTATTATTATTATTATGATTATTAGTTATTATGATTATTAGTTATATTATTATTGTATTCATTGTAGTAGTGTGTATGCATTAGATATAGATATTATTATTATTATAGATGATTATTATTATTATTTATTAGGTATTATGATTATTAGATGATTATTAGTATCATTATGTAGTATCATGATTATATGGAGTATTATTATTAAATCGTATTTAATATTATTTATTGTTATTCATTATCATTTTTTCCCCTTATTATCATTTCTACTAGTAGTAGCAGCCAAAAAATAATTATTATAACAGTATAATTACTAATAACGAATATTAATTAAATAATGATATAGTTAATTATATATAATATCGTTCATTTATGTTATTATATTGTTATTTCGATTATTATTGTTGTTGTTATCTAGTATAGTGGCAAAATTACTTATATATATAACTGCAATAATTGCAATAATAATGATAATAAATGCAATTAATGATGATAATAATTTCAATAATGATGATAATAATTGCAATAATGATGATAATGATGATGATAATGATAATATTGAGGAATAATCATGATAATAATGATGATAATAACAGGACTTGTCCTCCCATATATAATAAAACCACACCGGTCCCAGACAATACTTCCCAAAAGCCCCCGCCAAAAGCGACGCGGCAAAATCTAGCGAAATATCGCTTTTGAGGAGTATACTCCACCCTGACCGTTTTTTCGATTTCTCCTATTGAATTTGGGCTATATTAGAGGGTCCGGAATAAATATTAATGAATTACCAAAATCGTATTAATCATGTACAGTAATGAGCGCTAAAAGTGAGAATAAAGAGAAGTTGGAGAACAATTGGTATCGATTGGAATATTATCAACTATATCATCATGATTAGGAGGAGTATTATTACTAGATTATTATTATCATTATTAGTAGTTATTAGAGTATTATTATTATTATTTATTATTATTAGTGTATTATTATTATTATTATTATTATTATTATTATATCATCTATTATGATCATTATTATTATTATATTGTTAATAATATCGTTATTAATATTATTATGTGTAATCATTCATCATTACTCACCATTTTTACTAGTAGGTATAATTGCAATAAATAATTAGTATAACAGTAATTAATTACTAGTAATAACGATCTACTAAAATAATGATATAGATAATTATTATAATATCGATATTATGTTATTATATAGTTATTTACTATTTATTATGTTGCTTGTTTATTAGTATAGTTGAAAAAATTATATATTATAACTGCAATAATGCAATAATCATGATAATAATTGCCAATATAATGATGATAATATTGCAATAATGATGATAATAATTGCAATAATGATGCATAATTATGATACTGATGATGATCAATGATAACTATTGATGATAATCATGATAATAATGATGCATTAATAACAGGAATTCGATCTCCAGTAATATAATAAAACGTAAAAGAAAAATAATCCCTAAAGGTCGAGAAAGTGGCAAATCAACGACATATAGCCTTTTGAGAGTATACTCCAAAAATGACAGTTTTCGATTTCTCTGATGATTTGGCAATTATTATAGAGTAATAAATGATAATAAGTTACCAACAATCGTATTAATCATGACAATAAGAGGATAAAAGTGAGAATAAAGAGAATTTTCGATTTTTCGATAACATTTGATGAATTATTAATATTATCAAACTTATCATTATTATATTATTATTTACTATTTATCATTTTAATTTATATTCATTATTATTATTCATTATTATTATTATCATATATTATTATTATTGAATATTATTTTATATATTATTATTATTATTATTATTACTTATTATTATTATTATTATTATTATATCCTTTGCCACCACTCCCCCACATCGTCCCAGCGAACCTCGTTATCTATTTCATATAAATTATTATTATTATTATTATTATTACTTATTATTATCATTATATATTCATTTATTATTATTATCTATTATTATATGATTATTATTCATGATATTATTATATCGGATTTCTAATAAATTATTGTTATTATTATCATTATAATCATTTTACTAGTAAGTATAATTTTTTTGCAAAAATAATTTATTATAACAAATAATTACTGTATAACGATATTAATTAAAATCAATATACTAGATAATTACTTATAATATGTTAATTATTGTTATTATTATTGGTATCTTCTAGTATCTATTGTTGTATGGAGTTTCTTAGTATAGTTGCAAATTATATATTTTATAACTGCCAATAGTGCCAATAATAATGCATAATAATTGCAATAATGAGATAATAATGCAATAATATGATCAAAATGCCAATAATGCAGGATAATGATGATGATAATGATAATATTGCATGCTAATAATGATAATAATGATGATAATAACAGGGAATTGGCTCCATACTATATAAAAAAAGGTAAACAGAAAATAATTCCCAAAAGTCTTTTCAAAAGCGGAAAATCTAGCGAAATTATAGCCTTTGAGAGTATACTCCAAAATTGACGTTTTTTCGATCTCTCTTGATGATTTGGCAATTATTAGGGTACATAATGATAATAATTACCAAAATCGTATTCAATCATGACAATACATGAGGATAAAGTGAGACAAAGAGAAGTTTATACATTGATGATTATTTAATCATTATCAACTATTATCATTATTATTATTATTATGACTATTATATAATTATTATTATTATTATATAATTATTCTTATTATTATATTAATTATTATTATTATTATTTTACATTATTTATTATCATTATTCATTATTAATTATTATTATAATATCGTTTATTAATATTAATTACTGTTTTATTATTATTATCATTATTATTATTTTTACTAGTAGTATAATGACCCAAAAATAATTATTATAACAGTAAATAATTACTGTAATAACGATATCTAATTAAAATAAGATATAGATAATTATTATAATATCGTTATTATTGCTATGAGTATGTTTATTTCTATTATTATATTTGTTTTATAGTATAGTTGCCAAAATTATAGATTATAACTGCAATATTCCAAAATAAATAATTAAATTAATTGCAATAATGATGAATAATAATTGCAATAAATGAATGATAATATTGCAATAAGATGATAATGATGATAATGATGATAGATAATGATATATTGATGATAATCATGATAATAATGAAATATAATAACAGGAATTTTCTCCATATATATAAAAAAAAAGTTAAAAGACAATAATTCCCAATAAGTCGAAAAAGCTGGCAAAATACCTAGCGAATATAGCCTTGGAGAGTATACTCCAAAATGACGTTTTTCTTTTGATTCTCTTGATGATTTCTGGCAATATTAGGGTAATAATGATAATAATTTAACCAAAATACGTATTAAATCATGACAAGAATGAGGATAAAAGTGAGAATAATAAAAGAAAATTTTGATAACATTGAATTATTAATTTATCAATATTATATATTATTATTTTTAAACTATTTTATTTTATTTTATTTTATTATTATATTATTATTTTTATTATTTTTATTATTTTTTTTTATTATTATTTTTTATTTATTATTATATTTTTATTATTATTATTTTTATTTTTATATTATTTTTAATATTATTATTTATTAAATTATTATTATTTTTATTTAAAATTCTTTATTAATATTATTATGTTATTATTATCTTATTATATTTTTTGTAGTATAATTGCAAAAATAATTTTATAACATAATTTACTGTAAAAAACAATTTTAATTAAAATAAGATATAGAAAATTATTAATATCGTTTTTTTGTTATTATTTATTGTTATTTCTTTTTTTATTTTGTTCTTATTATTAGTTGCAAAATTATTTTTTATAACTGCAAAATTGAAAAAAGAAAATTAATTTTGGTAAAAAAGGCAATAATATGAAAATAATTGCAAAATGTGAAATGATGAAATGAGGATGAAATGATAATATGATGATAAATCATGATAATAATAAATATAATAACAGGAATTTCTCCATATATAATAAAAAAAAAAGGAAAAAAAAAAAATTCCCAAAGTCGAAAAAAAGCGGCAAAACTAGCGAAATATAGCCTTTTGAGAGTATACCCAAAATGACGTTTTTTCGTTTTTGATTTTTTGGCCAATTATTAGGGAATATGATAATAATTCCAAAAATCGTTTAATATGACAAAATAGGATAAAATTGAGAATAAAGAAAATTTTTGAAACTTTTGATGTTTAAAAAATATTATCATATTATATTATTATTATTATATTCTTTATTTTAATTATTTTTATTATTTTTATTATTTTTTATTATTATATTTTATTATTTTTTATATTTTATTATTATTATTAATAATATTATTATTTTATTATTATTTTTTTATTATTATATTTTTTTTTATTTTTATTATTTTTTTATTATTATTTTATAATACGTTTTTAATTTATTTTTTTTATATTTATTATTATCTTTTTCTTAGTTAATTGCAAAAAAAATTTTTATAACAGTAAAATTATTTAAATAACGATATAATTAAAAAATGAATGAAAATTATTAAATTCGTTTTTTATTTTATTATTATTGTTATTTTTTATTATGTGTTTTTTTTAGTAAGTTGAAAAAAATTATATATTATAACGCAATAATGAAAATAATGTAATAATTTGCAAAATGATGTAATAATGGCAATAATGATGATAAAAATTTGCATAATGATGAAATAATTGCAATAATGTGAAAATGTTGATAATGAGGAGATTGAGATAATCATGATTAATGAATAATAACGGGGAATTGTCCCAATATAAAAAAAAAAGGTAAAAGAAAAAAAATTTCCCAAAAGCCCAAAAAAAGCGAAAAATCTAGCAAAAAATTATAGCCTTTTAAAGAGTTACTAAAAAAGGGAACTTTTTTTTCGTTTTCCCCTGATGTTTTTGGCAATTATTGGGGTTTAATAATGATAATACTTTCCAAAATTATTAATCATGAAAATAATGAGGATAAAATTTGAGAAAAAAGAAAATTTTGAAACTTTTGAGGATTTTTAATATTAAAAATATTACCCATTATTATTTTTATTTTTACAATTTTTAAAATTATTGGGATTAATGATTATTATTTTTATTTTATTATGTTTTGTTTTGATTATTATTATAAAATTTTTTTTTTATTTTTATCCTTATATTATTTATTTTTTATTATAATACGTTATAATTTATTATTGTTATTTATTAAAATTTATCATTTTTTACTAGTATTTAAAATTGCAAAAAAAAATTTATTATAACAAAAAAAATTACTTTTAATAACGATTTAATTAAAAAAATTTGATATAGAAATTATTATAAATTCGTTTTTATTGTTATTTTATTTTTATGTTTTTTGTTATTAGATTTTAAAAAAATTATATATTATTGTAGGCCCCAAAACCCTACCCAAATTGGGCCCCGGGGAGCACTGGGAATCCCCTGAGTCCCCCTGAAGAAGGCCCCCTTGCCGCGCAAACGCACGGGGACGATCCCTATTCCCCCATACCCCCAAAGGAAGCCGCCTTGCCGCGGGGGGGGGGGTTTTTAGGGGTCCCAATGATCTGGTAAACCCGGGGACCAGAGGGTCCCCAACTGGAGGGGTCCCCAGGGGGGATGAGACAAAAGGTTTCCCTGGTGCCCCAAAGGCCCAAAATGAGAGGGGATGGTGCACCCCCCCGGGTTTTTCCTTTTGGGCCCAGGGAGAACTCCCCCCCAAACGTGTGTTTTCCGTCCCGGGCACCCCGTATTCCCAAGGAGACGGGAGTCCTGGGGGTTTGGGGGTTGTGTGCTAGCTGCGCCCTGCAGAAAAGCAACCCCCTTTTTGGTCCTTTATTCGGTTAAGGAGGGGCGGTTTGGATAAGGGCCCCACGGAAAGGGCAATCGGCTGGTAAAAAATATGGCTAGGGTAAAGGGCAGGTAATTTAGTCGGGTAGGCATAGGCCCGCGACGCCACAGTACTGAATAGGGGCTGCGTATTTTTCCTCATTACCCCTGGGGCTGGGGGGGAGTTTTTGACCCCCAAAAAAAGGGTTCCTCTTTGGACCCAGGGGTGGGTGGGGGGGTGGGGAAATGAAAAATTCCCCAATTGTTGAGTACCCCAAATTTACAAAGTCTAGTTTTCCCTAAAGACCTGCAATCCCCCGCCCATTCCCCGGGAAAACATCACGTATTGTCATTTTGGAAACCCTTTCCAGTTCCCAAAAAGGGCAAAAGGGGAATCGAAAGGGTTCCCCGGGGCCCCCAAAACCCGGGGTTAAGAAGGGGAAAAGCCCTCCTAAACCCACAAAGGAAATCAACCTGGTAAATAGAAAACTTTTAAATTAGTAAGAAACCTAGTAGTGAAAAACCCTTTAAAAGGTTTGTATCAATCATGGATGGGGGATTTTTTCAAAAGTACATAAAAAAAATTGTTAAAAAGTTGTAAAACCTTGATCCCGCATCCCCCCACAGTGAGATGGTACCCTAAATTTGATTTTTCGTCCCCCAGACGAAAAGTGACCAAAGCGTGCGATATGCGAAAAATTTTCCGGGGGCAAAAAGTTTGGGGGTTCCCTCAAAAAACCCCCCTCAATCAGTGTAAGGGAAATTTGGTTTTTCCCGGGGCCCTGATGAGAAATTCTGAGGGGGAAAAAAGGGTTAGGGGAAAACTAGAAAATTTTTTTAATGTAGGGGCAGTAAAACGTTTTTAAGAAGAAAGTTGAGGGTTTTGGGGAACAGTTAAACCAGTTTCCCCTTTCAACTTTTAAACTTTTACCCTTCCAAAAACGGGTTAAAGTTGGCATGGTACCCCCTAAGGAAACCCATTTTGTACCCAACCCTTTTCGGTGTTTTCCATTGCCGGGGTTAGGGGCATGGAGCCAACTTTTCCCCCTTTTTAAAGGGAAAAGGGAAACCCAACCCAAGAATATGTTTTAAGGTGGTACGACAGGTCACAAGGGGGGGAGGGGAAAAACTGTCCGGGCCCAATATGCTGTTCCCAAAGAAAAAAGAAGCTGATAAAAAGTTTCTTAAAAAGCAGGAAAAGGTAAAAATTTGGGGAGAAAGAAGTATTATAATAAGGAGCAAGGAGAAAGTTAGTTTTCCAGAGGAAAAAGGACGTCCCCGTGGGGCCTTTTTACGGGCCGGGTAAATCCTTGCTTCGGTTGGGCCCATCCCCTTTCCCCCCAAACCCTTCCCTTTCCCAAGCTTTTTACACCACAAAAACTCGCCACTTTTTTAAAACCCTAGTCCCCAATTGTGAAACTGCCTCGGGTGAGTTCCACCAGAAACGGGGGTAGGAGTGGGGGGGTCTTTTGAAGAGACTCCTCCTCCCAAAGAAAAGGTTTCTTTGGAGGCCATCAGGTGAGGCCCCAGGGGGCCTAATTTGGTGCAGCCCCAGAGCCACCATATCCCCAGGGGCCTCGCTGTTTTAAGGGGGCAGAAGCCCCTGAAGCAAAGGCTCGGGTTTGTCCTTCCCCAGGAAAAAGGAAAATCCGGATTTGGGTTAAAAAGACTCATTTCAAGGTGGGGTCTTTGGAGCCGTGGGAAAGGGGCTCCAGGGGTTTCTCAACAGGGGACAGCTCCAGTTTCCCACCCCACCCACAGGGGCCTCTGCTGCTAGGCAGAATGCCCCTAAAGGGAAAAAGGGCTCAGGTCCGTTTTTTTGTCCGGGCCCAAAAAAAAATCCTGACCCTGTCAAAAGGAAGCCTGGGGAAAACTTTTCCAGGGGGTAAAAAAAAACCCCTCAAAAGACTCTCCCAAGACCCGGAAAAGGGGGACGCCAAAGGGGGTTAGGGCAAACCTTGACCACAGGTGCTCCAAAAACCCCTTATGAAAAAAAATTTAAAATGAACTGCGTCCCCTTAATAAAAAGGAAAACTGTCAGGGAATTCATGCAAAAGGGAAGAACTGCAACATTGATAGTTTCATGAAACCCCCATTTTTTTGGGGGGTTTTTTTTTTTTTTGCCTAAAAAGAGATTATGCCCGGGGAAAAATCATCCGACCCTGGGGAGGTTTCCCAAATTCAAGGCCCATTAGGGATTTTTGACAAGGGAAACCTCATGGAGGAGTAAGCAGAATGGTAGGGTCAAGATTTTCCCTTCCAGGCCACCCCAACCTGCAGAAAAAACACTGAGGGAAAGGCTGTGGGGGGAATAGGCTTGAAAGGCCCCTTACACGGGTTAAATTATCTCCCTTCCCCCACAAAAATCTCAACATAAAGTTTTGGAAGAATACTTGGGCATGCCACACCCTTTCTACTCTTGGGAGATTTCAATGGTGGGCTCCCCCTTGGGGGGGACATTTTGTGCTTTCCCTCGGGGAAGGGCCTTGGAGTCCTTGCTCCTAAGAGTAGATGCAGTTTTTAATTGAAACATTGCCCATTTCCCACACTTTCCCCCAAATTCTTTATTGGACTTTCTCCAAAAATAGACCTGAATTTGTCCACCCTAAATTCAAGATGTTTTCATTTGGCAGGTTATGGAAGACTTACAGGGGGAAGCGAACCTTTTCCCAATTTTTTGGAAAGGAGGGGAAGGTATTCCAGAAATGGGGGCCCAGAGATGGGCTTGAACATGCGGACTAAAAATCTTTTTAGATCAACTGCAGTTTTGCATGGATCTTTTGAATGATTTCCAGTGTGTTAAAGGGATGGGGAATCACTTCAATCACGAATTCACCTTCCCCAGCAGAAGCATCCATTTCCCAAAAAAGTAGGGGGAATTACCGTCGACCCCCCCCCCCCCCCCCGGGACCAGGGGGGTTCGAGAATCCCAAAAAAGCGTCAGAGCAAAAAAAAGCTGCTTTAAGGGCCCTTTTAAAAACGACCCCCCCCCAGTGTTTGAAACCCTTGATCCATTACAAAAAGACCCGACCCAAAGGCCAGGCGGTGTAAAGGGGGCCAGACGGACGTCATGGAGACAGTTTTGTCTCCTTGATTAAACTCTGGGACCCCCTTAGCGGGGAGGGGACAAGGTGCGAAGATCGCTGGAAAGAGCACATCACTGTCACCCCCTTTTGTTTTGAAGATTGATGGCTTTAGTCATCACAGAAAAAAAAGATTTTGCAAGGAGCTAGCAAAAATCCATGGCAGAGATCTCCTCGGAGCACCCTTACACTGCCCGATTCCACTCTCGGGCGGGAACGGGAAAACCAAAAACCCAGTGTCTTTCTTCAGTAGGGGCGCAGCAGAACTTCCATACAACTTGCCATTTTTGAGAAAGGGAGGGGACTCTGCTTTGAGCTCGCCGAAAGACCCCCCAAGGAAGGACGATTTTCCATACCAAATGAAAATTAAATTCCCCAGAGAGATCCCAAAAGTTCTTGTTGGACCTATCAATAGGATATATGGGAGGGAAAAGGCCATCCACATGGAAAAAGTCTATAATCAATTCCTTTTCCCTAAAACCGGCAAGGGGCTTCCAAAACCAGGGAAAAATTTCAGACCAATTTCCCTCACCCGCTTAATCTGCAAGCTGATGGGAAAAAAAAATGGTAAACTTCAGGTTGACATGGATGCTAGAAAAGGAAAACGTGCTGACCCCCATATCAATATGGGTTTTTAAGATGAGATCGACCAAAAGATGCAATTGTAAAGGAAAGGAAACTGCCCATTTCAGAAATTCCCCTTGCACAGCGACGTCCCCATGATAGCCGTCTTCTTTGACCTTTAAAAGGGTTATGATACTACTTGGAACATTGGGATAACCCAAAAAGTTGTATTTACATTTGGGTAAAAGGAAACATTGCCTACCTTCATACAAAGCTTCCTTTCTAACAGGAAATTTTGAGTTTTGGGTGGGAACCAAATTTTTAATCGGAAGATCAGCTGGGAAGGGGGCCCCCAAGGGAGTGTCCTTTAAATGTGACCCCGTTTTCATTTCTTTTAAATGGGCATTTTAAAGGGTGTTTCCCAAATTCGTCTCATGCAAACTGTTGTGGATGACTTTACAGGGACTGCCGGAGGGAAACTTTCAGGATGTGCAAGGAACATCAGGGGCAATAAAACAGGAGTACCGGGGAAACCATATCAGGGTTCAAATTTTCCCCCAAACAAGACCCGGGTATACATTTCCAAAAACGAGGAAAATTCCATCCTTCCCTATTTTGGAGCAAAAACCCCCTGCAAAATTTGGGCCCAAAAGGTGAAAGTACTTGGGGGCTAATTTTTTACTCAAGGTTACATGGGTGCCCCCCATCAAAAAAGGGGAAAGTAAAAGGGTACAAAAGCAATTAGTATTTTTCGGGTTCTTCAAAATCTTTTCTTGGGGGGCAGACCGCACAACGCTTTCTAAGGCTTTTCCGGGGCGCTTATTCGTTAAATAAGCTTGATTATGGATGTGAAGCTTATTCATCTGCAACTCCACTGTTTTTAAAGGGTGTTTTGGACTCGGTTCATAATGAAAACTCTCGAAAACTGTTTTGGGGGGTTTTAGGTCTTCACCTGTGGAGTCCCGTATGCTGAGAGTGGGAACCAAACCCCTTTTTAATTTCACCGAGAATACAGGGAAACCCGATTACTACACGAGACTACAAAGGGGATTCCCGGAAACTCCTACATCCAGATTTGGGTTTTTAACCCCTTTAAGGGTAGCCCATCCTAGGTTTGGAGAAGAGGAAAACTTGGGAAGACTTAATTTTAGGTTTTCACTAAAGGGGTTTTTGGCTGTTTGGAAACCCCCAAAAATTTCCCCCCTTTGGGTAACCCAAATTTAGCTGGATTTAGTCGGAATTGGGAAAGGGGAGAGATCCCAAGCAGAAGTCCGAGGGGAAATTTCTTTAGCACCTTTTAAATACCGGGGATCAGGGTGCAATTATACAGATGGTTCGGAAAAACTGGGAAAATGGCCCTGGGTTTTGGGAGCAGTGAGCAGAAAAGGGAAAATTTTCATTTGGCAGGGCTTTCTCTAGCCCGCCCCGACTTCACTGCAGAGTTACATGCCACCTTTCAGCATTTTAAAAGAAATAGAGATCTTACGAAACCCTTTGTTGGGATAATTGTGACTCTCGTAGTGCCTTTCAAGCAATCAAGAGCTTAAAAAAAATCAAAATCCCTTAGTGAGGGAGGTTCAAGATTGGCTTTCACTGATGTCCCAAAACGTTTAAAAAAATAAATCATGTGGGTGCCAGGCATTTGGGATCGTGGGAATGAGGAGCGATCAGAAGGCAAAGGCAGCTGCCGCCCCAGCCTTGTGATGCTCGTTTTTCCCCTCCCACACACCCACCTGAAAAAAACCCGCCCCTCAGAAGGGGTTTTCGTGAAAAATTGGGGGGAACAAGGGGCATACCTCCAGAAAAAAAAACTGGGGAGACATTTGAGATGCCCCGGGGAGTTTGGGGGACTAGCACCATCCCCCCGAAAAGTGGAAGTTGGGGTTTTAAAAAAGAAAAAGAATTTGGGCCACCAAGACTTTACTCATGGCCCCAAAGATGGCTTTAAAAAAGAAACACTTTTTGAAGGATGCAAAAAGCCATTAAAAAGATCGAAAATGGGAGTGGAAGATGGGCAACATTTTTCAGACAAAGACGTATGTAACCCTTTTCTCCCCCTATACAATTTTTTAAAAAAGCAGGGGGGAAAATTTTTTTACCTAGAGGGTCTTTTAATTTTCCCTTTGGGAGACTAATTTTTTTCAAAAAAAATTTTTAAATTTTGCATAAGTTTAGGGAATTTAATTTTTTTGCACCCTTTGAGCATAATATTTATGGGTTTTATTTTAAATTTTTTTTAAATTTTTTGTAAGATATTTATTGGGAAATTTTAAAGGTTTTTAAAAATTTTAATATTTTATTTAAAAAGGTTTTTCGCGCTAATGGGGCCTTTTGCGGTTTTACGGGAAAATAATTTTAAAAAAAATCAATCAATTTCCCTTTTAATTCTTTTATATTTATTTTTTTAGTTTTAAATATATATTTGATTTTGTCCCTGTACTTTATCCTTTATTTTTAAAGGAACCCTAGCCATTTTTTTTTTTAAAAAGTTTTATTGAAATCTTTTTAAACCGGGGTTAAAAAACTGGGCCCAAAATTTCTTTTTTGCATTTATTAAAACTTTTTAAATAGTTCAAATTTCTATTTTTATAGGGGATAGGGGTTTGGAACCCCCGGGGTTAGCAAAAAAAGCATTTATTCTTTGGCGGGAAACCCATCATTCTTCGGGGAACCTGGGAAAGCCATCCCAGGGAGAGAGACCGAAAGTAGTTCGTTCCCCGGGGGGTAGGTTTCTGCCCCCTAATAAAATCCTTGGTGGGGCGCTATAATAGCCCGGGAACTGAGCGGGGGAGGAAAGGGGGATAGGTTTTTAAAAGTCCTAAGCGGCCCTGTTAAAAACGGGGAAGCTATTGAAATTTTTTTTTTCTTTTTGTTTCCCCGCGGCGTAAAGGGCGAGGGGGTTTTAAAGGGGAGTAAGGTGGGGTATTTTTAAGTTTTTTTTTTTATGATAAAAAAAACTGGAGTGCTCCCCCGTCTTGGGTTTTTGGTTTGGTTCCCGTATTGGGTTTTTAAATTTTTATTTTGGTGGGTTTTCCTGTTTTTTTGTTTTTAGAATGTTTTAATAAATGTATATTTTGAGATTCGTGAAAGGGAAAATTTCCCCCTTTTTACTTTTTCCCCTTTATTAAGAGGGCAAATTGGTTTCCTTTCTTGGGGGAACCCTGTGGCAAGCAATTTACCAACCTTTATCAGCCCTTTAAAGGGGGGGCACGCACTCCCCTCGGATTTTACACGATTACCGACTAAAATCTTGTTTATTGGGTCCCTTTTTCCTCTTCTCACATGCATGCTTTTCCTTTTTTTCCATTTACACCCTTCTACACCCTCTTCTTCCCTTTTTGGGGACACTTATTGTTCCTGGACGTATTAAAACCCGGTGGTGGCAGCGGAAATTTCTTTTAAATTTAAAGGGGGGTAATTAAAGTAAAATTTAAAAACCAATCACAACATTTTAACTTCCCCAAAGAAATTTGCAAAATTAAAGATAAAAATTGCAATAATGATGATAAAATTGCCAAAAAATGATGATAATAATTGCAAATAATTTATGATAATGATGATAAAAGTGATGGAAAAGATAATTTGAGGGTAATAAAGATAATAATGGTGATAATAAAAGGGGAATTTTTCCCTAAAGTAATAAAAAAAGGTTTAAAAAAAAATTTAAAAACCCCAAAAATCAAAAAAAACGGCCCAAAAACCCAGCGAAATATAGCCCTTTTTAGAGTATATCCAAAAAAAGGGCGGTTTTCGATTTCTCTGATGATTTTGGCAATTATTTTGGGTAAATTAAATAATTACCAAAAAACGTATTTAAAAATGGCAATAAAGAGGGATAAAAGGGGAATAAAGAGAATTTTGATAACATTTGATGATTATTTATAATTATCAATATTATTTATTTTATTATTATTAATTTCTATTATTTTTATTTTTATTTTATTATTATTATTATATTTTTATTATTATTTTTATTATTTTATATTTTTTATTATTATTATTTTTATTAAAATTTTTTTAATCATTATATTAATTATTATTATTTTTATTATTTATCATTATTATTATCAGTTGTTTATTATTTTTATTGTTACGCCGGCCGGGTCGTTCTCTGCCCAACACCCCAAAGGGAGGCTAGGCAGACGGCTGTTTATATACAGGGGCCCTGAAACCCCTGAAACGCTCCAAAGGCACCGAAACCACCCGGGGTCCCCGAACCAAAAAGGAGGGAAAAAAGCCAAAGGGGCGAGGGGGAGGGAAAGAAAATAAAACACAAAATGACATGTTCCCTTTTTTTACACAAGTTATTTTCCCGTTTTCATTTTCTATAGGCACAATACAGGGGGGAAAACCCGCCCAAAAACAGCACAATAAAGTTATAACAGGGCAACACAACATGTTTCAGGTCACAAGGGCACCCCACGAGGGTTTCAAGGGCAGGCCCCAAAATCCGTCTCTCGGCTTGTTCCTCCGCTCCTCCCCTCAAAAGCCGTGCGACGTTTTCCGGGCCTTTAGTAAAAAACATGTTTTGCAAGAGACAAAGACCCATGGGGGTAGCAATTATTTTTATTAAACATATTGTTTTTAATATTATTTTTGTTATTAAATTTTTCAAATTTTTATTTATTTTTACTGTAGTAAAATTGCAAAAATAATATTATAACGTTAAAAATTACTTAAAAACGATATAATTAAAAAAATGATATGGATAATTTTTTTAAATATCGTTTTTATGTTATTTTTATTTTTATTTTATTTTTTATTTCCCTTTTTATTAGTTAGTTTCAAAATTATATAATAACTGTAAATTGCAATAATAAGGGTTAAAAAAATTGAATAATGTGAAAAAATTGCAATAATTGATGAAAATAATTGCAAAAAATGTGGAAAAAAAATTTAATAATGATGATAATATAATATTTATGTAATCATGAAAAAATGATGATAAAAAAAAGGAATTGTCTCCCTAAATAATAAAAAAAGGTAAAAGAAAATAATTCCCAAAAAATCGAAAAAGCGGGGAAAAAACTAGCGAAAAAATAGCCCTTTGGGGAGTTTACTCCAAAAAGGGCGTTTTTTTGATTTCCTTTATGATTTTGGGGAATTATTAGGGGTTTAAAAATGATAAAAAATTACCAAAAAGTATTTTAAACATGAAATAATGAGGATAAAAATGAGAATAAGAGGGAATTTTTTAACCCCCCTTTTTATGATTAAATATTTTCAATATTTATTAAATTTTTATATTAGTAAATTTAAATTTTTAATTATTTTATTATATTATTATTTTTATTGTTATTATTTTATAAATTTAAATTTTTATTATTATATTATTATTTTTATTTTTATTATTTTATATCATTTTTATTTTTATCATATTATAATTATTATTATTATATATCGTCATTAATATATATTGTATTATTAATCATTATTTATTTTTATAGTATTATAATTGCATAATTATTATTATAATAATATTATTAATAATGATATTAATTAAAATATATTATAGATTATTTTATAATTATTATTATTTTATTATATTTATTATATTATGTTTTTTTATATAGTAATTATATATTATGATATTATATAATAGATAATATTGAATATGATGATAAATTGTATAATATATAATATTCAATATATGATATGATGATATGAATATATATATTATGATAATATGATAATAGATATAATAAAAAATGTTCCATAATAATATAAAAAGTTAAAAGTAAATAATTCCAAATCGAAATCAAAATTGGATAATATTTGCTATTGAGATATACTCAAAATGATTTTGCATTCTGATGATTGGCAATATTAGGGTAATATGATAATAATTACCAAAATGTATAATCATGACAATAATGAGGATAAAAGTGAGAATAAGAGAATTTGATAACATTTGATGATTATTAATATATCAATATTATCATATTATTATTATATTATATTATTATTATATAAATTATTGTTATTATAATTATTATAATTATTATTATTATATATTATATATTTATTATTAATTATCCATATTTTTTCTATTACTGTATTTTATATATAGATTATAATATTATTATTGTATTATTATCATATTATCAATTTTTATAGTTATAAATTGCAAAAATAATATTATATATAATTAATTACTTATATACGATATTAATTAAATAATGATATATATAATTATTATAATATCGTTATTATTGTTATTATTATTGTTATTTTATTATTATGTTGTTTTATTAGTATAGTTGCAAAATTATATATTATAACTGCAATAATTGCAATAATAATGATAATAATTGCAATAATGATGATATAATTGCAATAATGATGATAAAATTGCAATAATGTTTGATAATGATGAAAAATGATGATGATAATGATAATATTGATGATAATCATGATAATAATGATGATAATAACAGGAAATTGTCTCCAATAAATAAAAAAGGTAAAAGAAAATAATTGCCCAAATTTCGAAAAAAAGCGGCCAAAATCTAGCGCAAATATAGCCTTTTGGAGAGGATACTCCAAAATGACGTTTTTTTTCGATTTCTACTGAATAGATTTTGGCATCATTATTAGGTAATCAGATATGATTACCAAAATCGTATAATCATGACAATAATGGAGGATACAATTATATAGTGATGCATAGGAAGAGAATTTTTGATAACATTTCATGATTATTAATATCTATTATGCTACATGATTTGAGCATTAGATGTGTAGCATTAGATTATGTTTGTACTATATATTATGTATGTGTATTATTACAGGTTATTGATTATTATTATTATTATTATCATTATTATTATTAGTAGGTATGAGTAGAGTAATGTGATTGTTATTGAGTTATTATTTTGGGTATTAATTATTATTATTTATTATTATTATTATTATTATTATTATTATCATTATTATTATCATTATTATCAGGGAGTTATTGTGTATTATAAACTATAGCTGTTATTAAATTATTATGTGTTATTCTTACATTATTTCATTTTTACTAGTAGGTAAATAAATTGGGGGCAGAAAAAATTATTAAAACAGTAAGAATTACTGTAATCGATATTAATTAAACTAATGATATAGATTAATTATTATAATATCGTTATTATTGTTTATTATTATTGTTATTGTCTATTTTTAGAGTTGTGTTGTTATAGTAGGATTGAGATTGCAATATTAATATATTATAACTGGCATAATTGGCAATAATAAATGAATAATAATTGCAATAATGGATGATAATAATTGCAAATCATGATAATAATTTACCAAAAAATCGTCAAAATTAATCTGACAATAAATGAGTGATAGATAAAGTTGAGAATAAGAGAATTTTTGATAACATTTGATGATTATTATATTATCAAATATTAATCATTAATATTCTTTTACTATTATATTATATTATTATCTTTTTATTATTATTATATTACTATTGTTATATTACTACGTATTATTTTATTATGTTATTATTCTTATTGTTATTCATTATTATTATTATTATTATTTTACTATTATTATTATTGATTATCATGATATTATTATCTTATTATTTTAATTTATTATTATAATATCGTTATTAATATTATTATTGGTTATTATTTTCATTATTACATATTTTTACTAGTAGTATAATTGCAAAAATATTATTATAACAGTACTTATTACTGTAATACCGAATTAATTAAAAATAAATATGATATAGTAATTATTTATAATATCGTTTATTATTGTTTATTATTATTGTTATTTTCTAATATTATTGTTGTTTATTGAGTATAGTTGCAAAATTATATATTATAACTGGCAATAATTGCAATAATAATGATAATACTTGCAATATGATGTAAATCATTGCAATAATGATGATAATGATGATGATAATGGAATAATAATTGATTGATAATCATGAGAATAATGATTATATTAACAGAATTGTCTCAATATATAATAAAAAAAGGTAAAAGAAAATAATTATAAAAAGTCGGAAAAGCGGGCAAAATCTAGCGAAATATAGCCTTTTGAGATTATACTCTCAAAATGGAACGTTTTTTTCGATTTCGCTGATGATTTTTGGCAATTACGTTAGGAATAAGATAAATAATTACAAAAAATCGTATTAATCATGACATAATGAGGATAAAAGTGAGAATAAGAGAATTTGATAACATTTGATGATTATTTAATATTATCAATATTTCATTATATTATTATTATCGACGTATTATTATTAATTCTTATTACTATTTTATTATTTTTATTATTATTATTATATTACTTATCATTATTATATGATTATATTAATTATTATTATAATATCGTTATTATATTATTATTGTTATTATTATCATTATTATCATTTTTACTATAGTATAATTGCAAATAGTATTATAACAGTAATAATTACTGTAATAAAGATATCAATTAAAATAATGATATAGCGAACTCATTTAGAAGCGTTATTAAGTTATTATTATTGTTATTTCTATTATAATGGTTGTTGTTTTATTATAGTTGCCAAAATTAATATATTATAGACTGCAATAATTGGCAATAATCATGATAATTAATTGCAATAATTTATGAGAATAATTTGCATAATGATGATAATAATTGCAATAAGTATGATAATGATGATATGATAGGATAATGATACATATTGTGATATCCCTGATAATAATGATGATAATAACAGGAATATCTCTATATAATAATAAAAAAAGGTAAAAGAAACTAATTCCCCAAGTCGAAAAAGCGGGGGGGCACAATCTACGAAATATAGCCTTTTGAGAGTATACTCCAAAATGACGTTTTTTTCGATTTGCTGATGTTTGGCATTATTAAGGTAATATGATAATAATTACCACAATCGGATTAATCATGCCAATAATTATGATAAAAGTGAGAATAAAGAGAATTTTGATATCCATTTGATGATTTTATTAATATTGTCAATATTATCATATATTATTATTATTTTATTATTATTATTATTATTAATTATTATTATTATTATAATTCTTAGTATTATTATTATTATTAATTATTATTATTATTATTATTATTATTATTATAATATCGTTTTTAATATTATTATGTTCTTATGATCATATGATCATTTTTACTTGGAGTATAATTTGCAAAATAATTATTATAACAGTAATAATTACTGTATACGATATTAAATTAAAATAATGATATAGATAATTATTATAATATCGTTAATTATTGTTGTATTAATTGTTATTTCTAGTATTATTGTTTGTGTTTATTAGTATATTTCCAAAATTATATTTGATAACTGAAATAATTTCATAATAATGATAAATAAAAATTGCAATAATGATAAATAATTGCAATAATGATGAATAATGATGATAATGCTGGAAAAAAAAAAATGATATGATAATATTGATGATAATCATGATAATAATGATGATATAACAGGAATTGGTCTCCATATATAATAAAAAGGTAAAAGAAATAATTCCAAAGTCCGAAAAAGTTGGCAAATCTAGAGAAATATAGCCTTTTGAGAGTATACTCCAAAATGACCTTTTTTTTTAGTTTCTCGTATGATGATTTTCGCAATTCTTCGGGTATAAGATAATGAATTTACCAAAAGTCGTCTTAATCATGACAATAATGAGGATAAAAAGTTAGAATAAAGAGACTTTTGATAACATTTGAATGATTATTAATATTATCAATATTATCATTATTATTATTATTATTACTATTATTATTATTATTATTATTATTAATTATTGTTATTATTATTACTGTTTTATTATTAAATTGTTTATTATATTATTATTATTATTATTTATTATTTATTATTTATATTATCATTATTATTATTAATTATTATTATTATTATTATAAATATCGTTATTATATTATTATTTTATTATTATCATTATTATCATTTTTACTAAGTAGTATCATTGCAAATAATAATTATTAAAACAGTAATAATTACTGTAATATGACGATATCACTTAAATAATGTATAGATAATCATTATAATATCGTTATTAATTGTTATTATTATTGTTATTTCTATTATTATTGTTTGTTGTTATTAGTATAGTTTGCAAATTATATATTATAACTGCAAATAATTGCAAATAAATAATGATAATAATTGCAATAATGTGATAATTAATTTGCAATAATGATGATAATAATTGCAACTATGATGGTAATGAGATAATGATGATGATAATGATAATATTGGAGATATCATGAGATAATCACGGATTGTCTCATAATAATAAAAAAGGTAAAAGAAAATAATTCCCAAAAGTCGAAAAAAGCGGCAAATCTAGCGAATATTAGCATTTTGCGAGTACTCCAAAATACGTTTTTTCGATTTCTCTGATGATTTTTGGCAATTATTAATGTAATAATGATAATACTTACCACAATCGATTAATCATGACAATAATGAGGATAACATTGAGAATACAAGAGATTTTGATAACATTTACTGATTGTTATATTATCATATTATCATTATTATTATTATTATTATTAGTATTATTTATTCAAATTATTATTATTATTAACATAATATAATAATTATTATTATTATTATTATTATTATTATTATTATTATTATTATATGTTATTAATATTATTATTGTTATTATATCATTATTATCATTGTTTTACTAGTAGTATAATTGCAAAATAATTATATGACAGTAATATTTACTGTAATACCGATATTATTAAACTTAATGATATCGATAATTATTTAATACGTTACATTATTGTTATTATTCTTGTATTTGCACTCTATATTATTGTTGTTGTTTTAGTATTAGTTGCAAATTATATATTATAAACAGCAATATTTGCACTGAATAATGATAAAATGCACATAATGATGATAATAATATTTGCATAATGATGATATAATTGCATCATTGATGATAATGATGATATGATGATGATATGATAATATTGATGATTAATCATGATATATGATGAAATGGAAACAGGAAATTGTCTCCATATATAATTAAAAAAAGGTAAAATAAAATGAGTCCGCAAAAGTCGAAAAAGCGGGAAAATCTAGCGGAAATATAGCCCTTCTGAGAGTATACTCAAAATGACGTTTTTTACGATTTCTTTCTCTATGATTTTGGCAATTATTAGGGGTAATAATGATAATAAATTACCAAAATCGATTATTCATGACAATAATGAGATATAAATAAAATAAAAAATAAAACTATTTCTAAACCTAAAATATCACGAACCACAGGGAAAAATCCAGAACCTTAAAATGAGATAGATAAGAAAACAAATCACCCTATAAAGATTAGCAGAAAAAATATTCCATCTACCGCCTGTTAGCTCGTACGGCCTTGCACCCACAAACTATTAACAATTGTCGGGGTCGGGACTCACGCTAAAAGATGCTCTCCCCCCCTTGACCTATATATACACCTCCCACAAGTAGTTTGTACAAAAAGAGAGAATCTCAGGTTAAACAGTTGAAGGCAGAATAATGTCATTCCTACGCAGATGCGTACAAAATCACGAATAAAACTTTATACCAAAAAAAAAAAAAAAAAAAAAAAAAAAAAAAAAAAAAAAAAAAAAATATATAATATATATATATATAATATATGTTATATATATATATACATATATATATGCATATATATATATATATATATCATATATAATATATATATATATATATATACATATATATATGCATATATATATATAATATATATATATAATATATAATATATATAATGGCAAAGCTGATTGGACCAAAGCATCTTTCTTTTACAAACACGAGGCCGTCATTACTAGTAATGACGGCCTCGTGTTTGTAAAAGAAAAGGGGTAACTCTTCTATTCTTCCCAGGTTAATCCGTCTTACGGTTAAAGATTCACTACACAGCTACTGCCAATAGACTTGTGTTCGTTCAGTGTGCTGTAGAGTCGTTTTGTGGCGAAAAACACGGTCGGTTGGGCTCCTTTTTTATGTGAGTTTCAAAAGACGCTCCTTTACCCTAGGACGATGAATGTCATTTTTAGTAAGAGGGGCATTATTTTCTCAGGGTCTGCAACTGTTTTCTTTGTGTGTGTGTGTGTGTGTGTTCTCATTGTAACTCTACCCTCTGGTTTGGTGAGCGGTGGTATTGTACCATCTTGTTTAATCCTTGGAACCATGCCTTAGAACCCTTGGAAAGACCTCTCAACTTGGTTCCAAGTCTTCTGCCAGCATCTATCGCCCATTTTTGCAACACCCATTTGCTTTAAACCAGGTCGCAAGTTCTACAGCTTATAACCCAAAACAATGTTGTTTTCTGTAACTTTGTTCTTTTCTTTTATATTGATGACTCTAGTAGCTTGTTTGGGTAACGGTGAATCTTCCACTTGTTTTGTCAATCTCAGCTACAATTTTATGTGGCTCTAATTAGAGTTTCCCAAGAAGCCTTTTCATTCATGTCAGCCTCGCTTCATCTTCATCACTACATAGATGTTACATATAGGAATGTGCAAACACTATTCTCGACAAATCTGAAAAAACATGATCTAGATTGGATCCAGAATTGTTTACGACGTTTACTGCACGTCTTGCACAACTCTTCAAGATTATTGTTCTTATGGTTCTGTTCAAGTCCCTAACATTATAATATACTGACGGTGTGTTCCAAACATTCAGTCCTAACTTCTCAATTAAGAATTGTGCCAGTTCGCTGCAATTGCCAATGTGGTTTATGGCAATACAAAAGAACTGATTCATGTTTAGGTGATCAGGGTTTGTGATAGTAGTAGGCTGGAAGGCTTTATTTCTCTAAAAGTACCCACCAATCCTGTCTCGACCGGTACATAGTTTCTTTTCTTGTAGTATGGCCAACTCTGTTGAGAGCACAAACGTATATGAATTATTTATTAGCCCTACAACAGTTTCAGTGGGCTGTAACCGACAGGAGGTGATAACTTGGGCAGTTTTCTTGTGTTTCCTGACGTCCACCAGGTCTGAACATCATTTAACATTTTAGCAGTCATTGCCAGTCTTGATCCATCCTGCTTACCTTGGTGTGAAGCAATGTTTTTTGTATTGCCAGTCTTGTTGCTGTATAGTACAATGTTTGTCTGTTGCTACAGCGCCTCACTATAAGCAAGGTTCCTCTGTCCATCTCTGTGAGGTGCGCAAGTGTCCCTCGTCCCCTCGTTTCCCCTTCAAGTTACGCTGAGTCAGTGCTACTGTCGCTGCCCGGTGTAGGCCTGTGCGTTCCTGTGAATAGTCGGAGTTGAAAGGTTCTTACAATGCATCTAACATGCGAATTCTTGATTTAGTCAGGAAGGTGGCAACAGGCGTGCAATTTCCGTGTTTTAATATGGCTCCCCTCAGTAGTATGAACGATGTTGCAATATTAATGCATTAATATAATATTCAACACTGGTTTGATTTTTCGACGCATCATAACATATAGAAAAAAGTTACTTACATGTATATGTATACTCAGATCATCTGGAGCTTTCTGACCAGCCGGATTTGCCTAACAAATATTCTGCAATGTCTGAATGTCGAAGTCAGGTTCATAGAATTCTTCTTACCTTTCAGGAAATATAAGGGGATTAGGTTTTTCTGACAAGTGTTATCCTTAAATCCACAGCTGTCCTGACAAGCGGCTTTTCTGACAAATATTCTACAATATCTGACTGTCGAAGGTCAGTTCACAGAACTCTTCCTTTTGGAGAAAATATAATGTGATAGGTTCTTACAGGTGTTACCCTTCAGATCCCATCGGTCTCTACAACCATAGTCCCGGCAGATACCATGTAATGACTTCATGTTTGGTCGGTGATCCCTGTCCCTCTCGTTCAATCTCATTCTGGTGCGTATGTACAAGAGAGTGTCAGGTTTGATGTCAGGTCACTACGGCTGTTTTCCTGCAGCTAGTAGATTCGTGTTTGACGTTTGTAGTTTTGAGGCTCCACTGGCCGTTTTGGTTATCGGCATCAAGAGCGAGGAGCTGGTCAGCGCAGGTATAAGAAAAACACAGCAATTTTGTAGGGCCTGTGCGTTTTTTGTCTACGTCGTTTAATTGAACGATTCTGATAGTGCAGACATATCTGTCCCAGATAGTACATTTATGTACATGTTTATAGATAAGTGACATATCCGGAGATATTTAGGTTTATCAGGGGGGGGGGGGGGGGGGGAGTTCTGTAGCTGTCCACTGTTATTGCTTACCTGCCTGCTCCCCCCTCTCTCCTCTCTCTCTCTCTCTCTCTCTCCTCACCTCCTCCCCTCCTCCTTCCTCTCTTTCTCTCCTCCTGGTCCGTGACCGAAGTCCAATAGTCTGATCAATAACTCAATAATCTCATTCTTACCACAACCCTCTCACCAGACCCTGCCCTCAGCTCTGCACGTCTTGCACAGATAATGCCGCTCGTTTTAATACGTTTAATCAATTGTCTTCAAATATATTTATTGATAATGTTCTCACATTAGATCATCCATTCATTTACCTTTTCATTATTTTATTTAATTTCCATTATTCATTTAGATCGTGTTTCATATATCTGTTCATGCTCATTATTACAGATGCCAATGTTATGTGTAATATACCTTAGTTCATTGTAAATATAATTATTTGCTTTGTTGATTATTATCTTCATATTGTAAAGGCTGACTGGCTGGACTCCAGCATAGGATATCTCCAACTTAATTACCGTTATTATTTATTAAATAAAGTTACAAAGATATTATTTCACTCTCTGCACAAGAAATGCTCTTTAGCTGTTCTTTCTACTTCCCCAATACACCCACAAAATCGGGAGAAAAATACTTAGTTTCTCTGATTATTTTTTACGAGATCGAGGGGGGGTTCCAGCCAGTCGTGAGCGTGAGCGTGAATTCTCGCGCCCTTGGAAAATAACTCCAGGGGGCACGACCCAGAACGGCTCTGATTGCTGGAGCTACCACGCCCGTTAACACTATTGGTCTATACTATTCGGGGGTACATCTTTTAGAAATAAATTTGAGCGGAATAGAGGTACTAAATAAATGCAGTAAAATGTGGCAATGAAAAAGCGAAACTTTATCGTGCATGTCACCAAGAGTACAGTAAAAATAAGTGTTGGCGTGTGACCTTGACGAAAACTAGACCCTTTTCATCTATGGCAAAAGGTGTGGAAAGCGATAAGGGAGATATAGGACAGACAAGAGTGAAGATCGCCCCTCATTTTCTAGTCCCTTCCATGTTTACTTTCGGGAGAATCAAAAAATGTGAGGCGGAACCTATTACCAAGTAGTCTTTGTATGTGCTAGCGCTCGTGAGGCGAATATTTGTCATATATAAGCCGTCGTTTTCTCGAATTTTATGTTGTATTCGTTCTTTTCAGGTTAAATTGTTCCACATTTACGTGTTTGGAAGTATTTATCTATTCTGTACAATAACATTGTGCACATGCGCGTTTTGACACCGGTGATTTGACAGGCCAGCATGCGCCATACTGTCGAGGAACGCAGGTGAGCAATGTTTTTTATTTTCGAGTGCTGCGTCGCTTTCGGGGGTCATTTTTTAAAGCCCTTTTGTGGATATACTGGACACATAGACATTTGTTTCTATCACAGCCTATATCTGACCCATCCAGTGCCGCAAATGCTGAAAAAAGTGTTAGAAACCAAGCAATTGTGACCATAGCCGGAAGCGCAGAAACGTTCGGTGTTCGCGATTATAAGGTATGTGGTTTTACCCTGGGGGTCCAGGGGGCGTAGCCCCTGCTAGGCATTACAATACCGCGGGGCTAGGCGCATATATTAACACAGGGGTACAGGGGGCAAGCCCCCTGGCTAGGGATATATGATCGTAGTGTCTATCCCACAGATAAGGTTTAGTTGGTTTATTGGTTAGGAACGCATTGATACTATGCCAGGAGGATCTGGATTATGTGAAATCCGTAATTTTTAACCGGGGGAACGATGGTTTGGTTTCCCGAGAGTTTTGTAGGGGGGAGTTGGCGCGTCGTGCGTAGAGTTTGAGATGGCGCCGGGGCCGTAGAGTTTCATTGTCCGATTTTAGCGTTTTTATGCTTGGTTTTACACATTTCTGTTCTCTTTTTGTCTTTCTTATTTTTCAGCCTTTTTTACCCCAATTTCCCTGATCTACTCATGCCCTCACCCTGCTATCGGACTTATCAATCACATCAAGATTTGTCGGGCTGGGGAATGCAACTGAAATATCATCAGTTCGTTCTCATCTCACCGAAAACAAATCCGATTGATATAAATTTGTCTGGGAAGACTCGGTTGTCATTTTCGATAAATTAAAAAGCACCTTATAAAAACATATAAGAAAATAGATAAAAACATAATAGAAAAAAATGTATACAAGAAAAAAAATGTGTACGCTTTTAAACTAAAAAAGTGTAATAATAATTTTTCACATAGAACGGAAGTTGGCAATTTAGTTGTATTCATATCATCCGACCAACTCTATTGTACGTATATGTACAATATTACAATCCAGGTAGACCTCTGGTACACTACAATCATCATCATCAGCAGCAGCAAGCATTATCATCATCAGAATCACATATCATGCATTATCATCATCATCTATTATTACTATGACTATTATCATGTTCATTGCTATTTATGCTATTTTTATTGGTTACATTATCATTATTGTATAATTATTTAATTATCATTATGATTATATTATCATTATTATTATCATATAATAATGATAATAATAATAACAATAATAATAATAATAATAATAATAATAATAGTAGTACATAATAATAATATAATAATAAGATTATTTTATTATTATTATTAATAATAGAATAAATTACAATAATAATAATAATAATAAAAATAATAATCATATAAATAATAAGGATTATAATAATGATATGATGATGGTAATAATCATAATAATAATAATAATAATAATATATAATATCAATAATATAATAATAATATACATAATTATTATTACTTATTAGCATTTATTATTATTATCATTATTCTTATTATCATTATTATTATTAATTATTATTATTATTATTATTATCATTATTATCATTATTACCATCATTATCATTATTCGTATTATATCATTAGTATTATCATACTACACACTACTACTACTAATAATAAATAATAATAATTATTCTTATTACTTATTATTACTACTATTACTATTATCAGTATCATGTACCAGTAATCATAATCATTATCATTATTGCTATATTATTATTATTATCATCATTATTAATTACTTATTGTTATCATTATCAGTATTTTATTATCTTGTTATTAGTATTGTCCATTATTGTACCATTATTATTATCATTGTCTATTGTCATTATATAATATCATTATCATCATCATTATTAATATTATTCTATATATCAATTATTTTATATATTTTTAATGCTATTATTGTTATTATTATTATTATTACTATTATATTATTATTATTATTTATATAAGTATTATTGACTATTACCTATCATTATTAACATAATAATTATCATCAGCACTATATTGTTACTATCATTATTATTATTATCACTATTATTGTGTTATAATTATCATTTTTATCATTATCATCTCATCATCAGTACTTCATTATTAACATTATCACTTTACTTCTCTCCTAACACCTGCTCCCCCACGTCTGGAGAGGCTGCCTCGGACATGCACCCAGAACGTGAAGAAATTCCGTTATAAATACTGTGTGATTGGAATGAACCGGCATTGCCTATGGAGAACAAAAAGTATTTTCAAAGGTTCATGACAAATTATTCTTATCATTACCTTTCTTATGACTGCTCTGAAAGTGAATATTGTATGGCATAGTCGGTACTGTTCGGATTTTTTTTTTTTCAAAGTCGCTTGTAATTATGCAGTAACTATGAACTAGGTGGCCCTGTATCTATAAGTGCAGGCTGCCTTTTCAATTTGATGGCATAATGTGATTGTCATTTCTTATTAGAAAAAAGAGAATGAGAGAGTACGAATGATTATAAAAAAGAAGAAAAAAAATCTGCACTGGTGGAATTAAATGGATAAGTTAATTATTAAGTCTCTAGCCCATGGAATCGTTGTAATGTATCGCCTTTTACTTTTATGTTACATCTACATTTGAATTTTTAGCACATTAAGGCATTGCCGCGGTTATTGGATTTCTGTGTACGGATTGTGCCAGATGCATCGGCTTCCAGCAGAGAACATTCCGGAAGCACATTTACCAAGCCGCACTCACACATACTTTGTAAACGGAGCCTGCATATGATGCACAAGGCCTTCCCTCCTGAACAGAAATCCTCATGATAGATCCCCTGAATCGTGCAAACTATTCACGGAACGTTGGGAGATGACACGTTTTGCTACAACTTCTCAGCTGGTTGGCGCTGCGCGGGGTTGGGGTTTGGTAATGGGCCAAGTGATGATGGGATTACGCCACACGTCTATATAAACACAGATGTATGTGTGGTTGTGGGTGTGTGTGTGTGTGTGTGTGTGTGTGTGTGGGTGTTTTATACATACATAACTTACATACATACACACATACATACATTCTACATACATTTATATAGATATATATATATATATATATTATATATGTGTGGGGGGTGGTGGTGTGTGTGTGGTGTGTGTGTGGTGTGTGTGTATGTGTGTGTGTGTGGTGTGTGTGTGTGTGTGTGTGTGTGTTTTATACATAATACTTACATACACACATCCATACATTCATACATACATTTTATATTATTAGATAATATATGTAAATATATTATATATGTATATATATAATATATATGTGTGGTGTGTGTGTGTGTGTGTGTTTTGTTGTGTGTGTGTGTGTGTGTGTGTGTATGTGTGTGTGTGTGTGTGTGTGCTTGTGTGCGTGTGGTATGTGTGTGTATGTTGTGTGTGTGTGTGCGTGCGTGCGTGCGTTTGTGTTTGTGTGTGTGGTGTATACATATATAGTAGATATCTATATATCTATATATATCTATATATATATCTCTATTATGGAGGATGGGAAATGGTATTACTACGTATAAAGAAATACAGAAAAAGAGAAGCAGACTGTTTAGCGCAGACTCACATCTCGTGGTCCTGAAATCTTACCCTGCGTGAGGGCAATAACTATAATTGGTGACATTCAGTGCGATAAAAGATGCGTTTTTTAAGAATCAGTGGACA
>NW_023658274.1:45000-50976 GCF_015228065.2 Penaeus monodon
AGGCACTTGTTCAAAAGATCGCCTGCATCTATTATAAGGTCTATACTAATTCCATCTTCCCTTGGTGTTTTCCCTCTCTTCATCCACACACGATACCGAAATATGTAGCCCGTTGTCAAACTATCTATCTTTGGTCTGTGTTCCCGGAGAAGCTCATTCATTACAGTTAGCTCCAGTGACGCGTCTCCTCTTTCGTTCCTAGCTCCCCCATTCCCGCTTTCCTTTTCCCTCTTCATTTTCCAGCTTCATTTCGTCCACGTCTGCCCCTCCCCGCCATCTGGGAGCGTGCGGCGTCTTGCGCTCAAGCCCCTTTCGAGGGTGTTAAATTTACCACTCATCAAAAGGAGTAATTGCTATCATGTTCTGTGCGACTGCATTAAATACCTTGCTACAGTTAAATATTATATAGTCGACACTCTTGCTATGACGCACACGGGTGCGCGAACACACACACACACATAATATCTATCTATCTATCTATCTATCTATCTATCTATCTACATATATATGTATATATATATATATTTATATATATATATATATATAGTACGGAACGTAGGATTACTGATTGGAAAGTTTCGGTATTCAGATAAACATCCTTTTGTTTGTCTAAATGTTTAGAAACTGATTACTGAAATTACAAAGAAATAACATATAAGAAAACATACAAATTAATTAGTTACAATTATATCAAAGAAGAAACATATCAATATATAGAAATATTATACATGTTCATAACCATCAAATACTTAACACTTAATATAAAGAAATTTAGTATTACAACATCAAATCATACAGTAATCATTTCAACTCACCGAAAATTATGATTTCCGATCCTTCGTATAGGTTCCAGCGAACCTTATGTTTGCTGCCTGGACTGTGAAAAGCCTTATGCTTCTACACCTTAATGTAATATTCGACAAAATGAGTCATACTCATTTATAAACAGCGAGCCTTACACTCTCTGTCCCGAACGCCCTTTCCCTCATGGAGCTGGTCTCTGCGTTTGCGCGTCTCCGCGTCTCCCCTCCACGTCTCATGTCCACGTCTCTCTTCAGGTGGAAAACGAGTTTAAAATATTTTCCTTGACATGAAATTAGTTGTGACTAATATAGCATTAAATGAATGTATAATTATTCTAGTATTACTGTCTATCTTTGTTCGTTGAATTACAAATTACAAATACTGAGACGTGTAAATAGTAGATACGTAATGATTTTGGCCGTGTTTCATAAAACTCTTAAAGAATTTAAAATAATACTTTATTTATTACGCATTATACCTTGTTGGTTTGGTTTACTTAAATAACTAAGCGCTCCGACTCCTTTCAGTGACCAGGGACAAGTCTAGAAAATGGGATGTTATGATTTGAAGGGGTAACTCGAGTAATTTTGTAAGCTCTCTAAAGCCTTTGTCCTTTCGTATTAACCGATATATAATATGTCTGGTCATGTTACACACACACACACACACACACACACACACACACATATATATATATATATATATATATACATATATATACAAACAGACACATAAATATATGTGTGGATATACATATATACCTATATATGTACACATACACAAACACACATGTATACAAACATAAACATATACATACACACACACCACACCGTCATATATATGTATATATATATGCATATATATATATATATATATATATATATATATATATATATGTAATAATATATATTATATATATATATGTATATATATATATACATATATATATATATGCATATATATATACATATATATGCATATATGTATGTATATATATACTTACATATATGCATATATATATATATATATATATATATATATTTTTTTTTTTGTATATATACGCGCATATATGCGCGCGCGCACAAACACACACACGCACACACACGCACACACACACACACACACACACACACACACACACACATACATACATATATATATATATATATATGTATACATATATATATAATATATATATATATACATACATATAGATGGTGATATGCAAGGTGCAGCTGTTACTGTGTAGTGTTTTCACTACGGCCACTGGTCCTGCTAACACCAATTCATCCTGTGACATCACCTCCATACCGTAAGTTGCGCTTTGAAGACACTCATATTCTGTTAATACGAAACACCGTTATCAGGATTTTAAACTATATCTTTAAATATTTATATAAGTTGTTTTTTTGCTTCGTCAGTTATTTTGCATATTTGATTTTTTTACTTTAAGAAAATCCTGGTCAAATCATTTTAATATATCTATCAGTTAGATTAACCTTTTTTGTTTTGTTTTGTTTCCAGAGTTTATAGATCATACTTGCATGCTTGGATTCTGAACTGAATTGAGAGAAAATTCAACCAGTATCTGCACAGCAAGAGTTTGGTTTATTCAGTTTCCTTTTACTATGGAAGATGGCTGAAACGCTTTATATATTTGCAAATCATGCATTGATATTTTTATTACATAAAATGATAGTAATAAAAAGGCTTAAGAATTAATAAAAAATGTTGCTCTTTCTTGTGAAATCATATCAGAAAAAATTCTTATATCATCAATGTACCAGATATCTGAGCCTATATTAATGCTTCACATGTAATATTCAGTGATATACACCTTTTGATAGCTGCATTTGCGATCTAAGAAAATCAGTGACAGTTTGCAAGTTCAGCAAAGGGTTAGAACGGTCAAAAACAAAATGCAAGAAGTTAAAAGTCGTCGGTAAATACACGTGGAAATATTACCAGCACAAGTCATCATATTTTTAAAGGACTGAGAGAGTGATTGTGTTTATTTGTTCACTGAATCCCCAACAAAATAAAATTTTAATGATCAAAAGGTATATAAGATGGTGGACTTTACGGATATTCTAACCCAATTGTTGCGCAAGTGCTTCTTTTAATGATGGAGCTGAAAAAAGCGGATAGAAACAAGTATTAGGTTCCATGTTATCAAAATTAAAATAGAATAGTAATTTCTATGCATGGTGAAAGAAGCATTTTTAAAGGGATTGATACGGTGTGCACTTAGATGATATGTGAATATGAGTGAACAGGAAATCGGTAAAACATTCAAATATATCCGTATATAATCCATACTTTAGACATAGCAAGACAAAGGAATTTTAAATGTACGATGCTTTACATCTCGAAAACAGTTCGTAATAACCCCTAATTGTCGGTAATAAATTGTGCATGTGGACTTGATTTCTCTATCTCAAGAGAAATCAACACTTACATGCTCAACCCAAACACTTACTATCTCAACCCAAAAACATATGGCATCCGCCTCTTCGCCGCGGAGCCCTCACTACAAACGCATCAACAGACAACAACTGGCACATGAAATACAACGCGGTACAATAAAATGGATATACACAAACACCACATACCGAAACCGCATTCACGAACAAAAAATCACACAACACTTACATGCAGGAAACATCTTCATCCAGCCAGACATGATTGAAAAACTCAAACAACAAAACCTTGGACACCTACTGAATGGCTGGAACGACACAAGTAACACCATAGCTGCAACACACACCACATTACACTCACGCCTCACAATCATTCAACATAATGTACACACATGGACATACAGACGAAGACAATAACTCTGCAATCAGTAAAGACAACACGACCCTGATATCATACTCATGAACTGACACTCACTCATACACCCACAAACAGTAAAAATATACATCTACAACACATACCACATCCAACAAAACAAACGAGGACAAAGACGGCATAGCCATTGCCGTCAAACAACACATCAAACATAAAATACTAGACACTTTCACCTCAGAAACTCATGGCCATCGAAATAGACACCCTCATGGACCCATCATCATAGCCACCACGTACGCACCCCCACGCAGACCTGACCTCTTTTCACTCTTGCGACACCAAAAAAACAACATACATAATGAGAGACTTCAACACATACCACAGACTCTTCGGTTACAGAGACACAAATGCCGTCGGAAGAGGCCTCGCCTCATTCATCTTCGACGGCAGACTCACCCACCTCCGCCCTGACACACCAACATTCATACGTACCAACAGCTCCACCACCCAGACATAGTTCTCGCTAACACACAGGCAATCCTAAACTACCACATAACCACAGAGGATGTCACATCCAGTGATCACCTCCCTGTGATACTCACACTCTCCACCAGCCCAATCTTGATACCTACACCGCCCCGAGAGAACCTTAATCATGCAAACTGTGAAGGGTTTAAACAAACACTTGAACACACACACACTCCAGATCTCGAAGGCAACTTACGTACACCATAGACCATCACCCTAAACCAGTGGTACACAGACATACAGACTGCCCGAGAGGCAAACATTCCTAAAACAACATTCAAAACACTTGTGCACTACAGAGAAAAACACGTCGTCTAAAAACACTAAAAATAAATACAGACACCTTCGGGACTTGCTGAAACACAGGGATGGAACACAGAACTACGCACACGACACAGAAAAATTCAAACACACTCACCAACGAAAAAAACACATGAGCAACCAACAATGTAAACACTCACAAGAGAACTATGCAACAACATAAAAGATCCTAAGGTCTTCTGGAGAAGCACAGGAGACTCATAAGATCGAACAGACAGAGGATCACATGCATATACAACACCAACAGACAAAAGAAGCTGTCTATAGGGAGTTCTGGCAACAGAACTTCCAAATCTATCCTGCAGCAAAACGCAAACATTTGACCCAGACACAGAAGCCAAGGTAACACAATCACTACAACATCTGCAACACCCGATTCTCCATCACAAACAATATCACTCACCACACTCACACCAGACAACCCTCTATCACACCCATCAATCCAGAAAGACATGAGATATGCATACACACGATCACAAAACACAACACCAGGAAACAGCAACATCAACAAAATTATCATGCAACACCTTCCACCCATCATGCTCTCCAGACTTCGCCACATTTTCAACGCTGCCCTGGCAACAGACACTTCCCCACCAATTCAAACATACACCACTCATCCTCATCCCAAATCCAGAAAGCCACCTCACAAGGTGACCAGCTTCCGGCCCATTTCACTGCTGGAAGTTCACGGGAAGTTGCTTGAGAGGATTATCACACACAGACTTAAAACACACCTTGAATACAACAACATACACAACCCTAGGCAACACGGGAGGAGATCGCTCTCAGTCTCGCAAACAAGCACCAAACCAACATTATACTTCGAGACGTCACCAAGGCCTTTGGTAAGGTCTGGCATGACGGCCTCAAATACAAAACAACAGAGCTACAACTGCCTCCACACTTCACACGCCTCTTATGCAACTTCCTGGACAACAGAACAGCCTCCATTCGCCTTGTTTCTCACCTAGACCCTCCCATTCATCTCAGAAGTGGAGTTCCACAGGGCAGCGTCCTCTCACCAACGGTTGTGTGTAGGAGACACCTGGTCTCTTTTGGACTTTGGCGTGTGACACGCTTCATCACCATCTGTGGGGTGCACTCTTTCACTGTCCCAAAGCGGCACTTGGTGAACTCAAAGTGTGAGTATAAAAGGACCACTTCACACAGAAGGAACACTGCTTGAGGATCCGTACCTCCAGTGTGCCATTCCTTGATTTTAAACTAAGTCAATACTTAGTTTCCTTCCCTCAGCTCGAGGATCCGTACCTCCTGGGAGGAAGGTTTATTTCAATAAGTCTCGCCCATAATAATTTCAGGGCCATTTTACTTTTTACTTTCTTTTACTTTGTCTCGATTTGTTGTCTTGATACCTGCCCGACCTTGTGGGTGTCAGGCAGTCCGTGATTTGTGGTCCCCTGTGGTGTTATATTATTTTTTGGCCTTCGCGCTAAAAATTTTGTTTCTTATTTGTTAACAAGTGTTTTTTATTCAGAGTTTATCAGCACTATTTTTATTTTTTTTTTT
>NW_023658274.1:58576-83576 GCF_015228065.2 Penaeus monodon
GCAGGGCGGCATTCAGGGCGGCTGATACTGCTCTACCAGCTCCTGGAAGTTGACCAATCTGCAGGCGTCCCGCCAGGCGTCGCCTATGGCACAGCATCCCTGGGGCAACTGGTACCTGCGGCAAGTTGTTGGTGCTTCTATGGATCTACGGGAGTCTGGCAGGCAATGCCCAGCCGCTACTATGGGGACGGCTTAACACCTCTCTGACGACATTTGGCCCACAGGCCTATTGCGATCTTCCGATGACCTTTTTCTCACAGCATCCTAAGGTCCTCCTTCGGTGCCGTGTCAGTCCGATTGCAATATATAGTTGGGGAACCAGATCATACACATAGGGCCAGAGTACGGAGAAAAAGAAAGGCACAGAGAGCGGGGGTGTTAACTACCACTACCGGTTATTTATAAAAAAATTGCGTTTTTTTTATGTTGGTTTTTAAATTTAATTTTGTCTTTTTTTTTCCTTTGTGTTTACTTTAAGATAAAGAAGAAAATAGAAGGGAGCCGTCAGTAGCGATCCGCATGACCTGGCTTGACTACCAACTGTCTCTGATAGATATGAGAGTAGATAAGGGAAACGACATCGGCAATCCACGAGGATTACTTGAACCACAGTCTTCCTACAGAGAAGAAATAGATGTAACTTGTACATCAGGTACAGCCACTCGTCCAGACAGACAAAATTGTGGTCTAAAGAATACATCATAAATCTTTCATGCCAACACTAAGACCAGCAACCAACCCTATTAATGAAATGGTCAGTGTCTTTTTTGTCCTGCTGTGTGAGTGAGGTGAATGTGTGTGTGTGTTGGCGTGTGTGATGTGACAGCGATCGTGAATGTTAGGGAAAGCGAGAGTGACCTCATCACAGAGAATGAATACAACTGAATATTCAACGTTCACTATAACAAACTGAAGTAACATTATACCGTACATGCTAGCTTATTTAAAAATTATTTCACTACACATTGGAATCAACATATAATGATATGCAAACAGAATGTTACGCATGAATGAATGGTGACATGAAAAAAATATTCGCCAACTTAATATCAAGCCAAAACTACTCGGGGTCAGAAATCTGAACTTCCGAGGTATAATGACTAGCCATGCAAGCCAGACCTCATTAACGGGGGCCTTTTACCCAAATTGCCGATATGACTAAGTGACTCAAGCCAGGGAAATCTATAATAACCTGCTCTTTTCTGCTACTGGTAATGGGCACTCGCAAATTCCCTAAGGGAAAAGTTTATTTAAATTTTCACAAATCAACAACAAATGCTTGGGATTATTACCCAAACATGCAAGCGACGTGAAGCGGTGAGAAAGGTGTGATTAATAAGCGAATAATGATTCCTAGCTAAACCCCTAGCCCTACAATATTAACAGTCCACGACTCAAGGTTGCAATCGAACGAATTAACTAAGTTTAATTGAACGATGTAGCGCAGATCTATTAGCGTTTTACGCAATACCCCGGGTAATATTGGGCAATCCTGTGCACTATGATATGGGGGAAGATCCTACGCTATACTCTATCACACGGAAAATGTGATCTGAGGTGAAGGGAATATTGGGGGGGGGGGGGGAGAAGAAAAAAAAAAAGAAGGGGGGGGGGGGGGGGGGGGGGGGGGGGGGGGGGGGGGGGGGAGGGGGGGGGGAAGTGAGAATGTTGCCATTTGCTGTCATTACATCTTATATCTCAACAAAAACAACAACGACTTAACACATTTATAGGAGAAAAAGGAAAAGATTATAAGAAAGGGGGCCGCAAACTTGTACTTACGTGGGGGGTTTTTTTTTTTCTTAGCCATGTCTTTGAATGCGGTCGAGCGGATTTTCTTCGAAAGGATTGCTTTCATTCGGGAGCCGGACGACTCAGTGGACACCCTGATATAACGGGTATAGAGTGTAGCACGTACCGTCGAACGTCACAACACATGGGAGGGGTGAACACACGCTACGACCTGGCTTTGGGGTAGAACGCTGCGGCGGGTCACATGTGTCCGGATGGAGGCGAAGAGCGACCTTAAGCACACTGGTCGCTGGCGACGAACTCTCCGAGGCCAATAAAAATTTCAAACTCGATGATTTGGAAGATCTACTTGGCAGTTGCCACATCCATTTTATACTCTTGGGAGATTTCATTGTCCATCACCCCTGGGGATACAATTTGTGCACCCTCGAGGAAGAGCCCTGAGTCCTTTGATCGTAGACACTCCACACATTTCCATTCAAACTGGGACATTCTCCATATACACAACCTGTCAGTAGGCTCACATGATTCACAGTTGAATTTCACTTGGCAGGTCATGGAGACTTACCTGGAAGCGATCACTTTCCAATACTTTGAAGGAGTGATGGTATTCCAGTCAATGAGTGCAGAGATGGCGACTTGAAACATGCGACTGGAATCTTTTTATATCACTCCAATATTGCAAAGAATCTGTGAATGATTTCCAGTGTGGTTCAGATGCTGTTTATCATTTGACATCCACGAATTCACCTTGCATCAGAATCATCCATTCCCAAAAGTAGCAGGCAGTAACCTTGTCCATTACAAAAGGACCCGAGCCAAGGCAGATTGAGTGCTAAGGAGGCTAGACTGACTGTCGTTGAGAACATTATATGGGTATGGGACAAGTGTGTAGGATTGCTGGGCATATCCATGTCACCTATCTGCTTTGAGATAGATGGTATAATCAGCACAGACAAAAAGATGTTTGAAATGAGCTAGCTTAAATCCTGGCATAGATCTCCTCTGGAGCAGCTTACACTGCCCAATTCTCCACTCTTCGGGCTGACGGAATAACCACCCAGTGTCTTTTCTTCAGTAGGACTGTGGCAGAATTCCATACAACTTGCCATTTTTGCACAATGAAGATGGCTCTGCGTGTATCTCTGCCATAATAACTGCCCAGAAAGTGACGATATTCCTCAAAATGATATCTCGCTTATCGAAGAGCTCCGAGAAGTTCTGTTGGTTATTCAATAGATCTATAGGGAGTGGTAAGTGCCATCCATATGGAAAAGAGGCTATAATCATTCCTGTTCCTAAACCTGGCCAACGGATGCTTCCACACAGGAATTAACAGACCAATTTCTCTTACCACTGCATCTGCAAGCGATGAGAAACTGTAGAACAACTTCAGGTGACAATGGCTGTTGAAAGGAAAACGTGCTGACACCATATCCAATGTTGGTTAGAAACTTGAGATAGACCCACATGCACTTGTGATGATGGAAACTTCTATACAGATTCCTTTTGCAAGCGACGTCACATGTTAGCAGTCCTTCTGACCTGAAAAGGCTTACGGTACTACTTGGAAGCATGCATACTCATGAAGCTGTATGACTTTTTTTTAAGAGGAACATTAACTACATTCATACAAAGCGTCCTTGCTAACCAGAACGGTGTGAGGTGTTCGGTGGGAAACAGTTTCTGTAACCTGGAAGATCAGCTGAAGGGGTCCTTAAAGGGAGTGTCCTAGTGTGACCCTGTTTTGCCATTGCTATAGCAATCACATTGTAAAGGTTGTTCCAGTGCTGACTCATGTCAATCTGTATGTGGATGACTTTACATTCTACTGCTCAAGAGAAGCTTACAGGATGTACATGACACAATCTGCAGACTGCAATAAACCAGGTTGTACATGCGCAACCTTTCATGGTTCAAATTTTCTCCAAGCAGACAATGGCTATACATTTTTCCCAAACAAGGAAGTTCCATCCTTCCCTCTATTAAGGAGCAAACCCACTGCGATTTGTCCAGGTAGTGGGTCTAACTTTTGACTCAAGGCTTACATGGGTGCCTCATATCAAACAGTAAAAAGTGAAGGCTACAAAAGCGCTTAGCATTTTGCGGTTCTTTCATCATCTATCTTGGGTGTCAGACCGCACAACTCTTCTGTGGCTTTACCGAGCGCTTATTGTGTCAGCTTGACTTGGATGTAGACTTATTCGTCCTGCAAACTCCATTGTTCTCGCAGATGTTGGACTCAGTTCATAATGAGCTTCCCAGCTCTGTACTGGGCTTCATGTTTTTCATCTGTGGAGTCTCCTGTATGCTGAGAGTGGAGAACCACCTATTTCATTACACTGGGACTGACAATGAACCAATTTACTATACGAGACTACAAAGGATTCCAGGATCTCCTTTCCATTTTGGTTTTCAAAACCCCTTGAGGATATCCGCATCTATGATAGGAGAATGAGGAATTCTATGTGGAAGATCTTAAATTAAATCTCCTAAGGTTCTGGCTGTTGGAATTTCCCCAATGCGCCCCTTAGACAATCAATTTATTTTATTTGGGTTGGAATTGGGAAGGTGAGAGATCCGATGCAGACGTCAGCAGATATTTCTTCAGCACTTTCTAAGTACCAAGGATCAGATGCAATATATACAGATGGTTCGAAATCTAAAATGGGTGTAGTCTATTGCAGCAGTGAGCAGAAGGAAGACGCATTGGCAGTCTTTCTCTAGGCAGCCTCGATCTTGACAGCAAAGTTTCAAGCCATCCTTGCAGCAGTTTAAGATGACTAGAGATCTTAACGAACTATTCTATTGTAATGTATTGCTGCAAGCAATCAGGAAGCTTAAACTCCTCACTTCCAGTATTGAGGGAGGTTCAGGATTAGCATGCACTGATGTCAACACGTAAAAAGAAAACTGTGTTGGGTGCCAGCGCATGTTGGTATCAGTGGGAAGAGCGAGCTGAACGAAGGCCCAGGCACTGCTGCTTCGCCTTGTTGATGCTCGTTTTCCTCTCCCCACACCAACTGAAACCCAGGAGTTGTCTTCGCGATAAATGGAAGGAACCAATGGAGGCTACCTCAAGAAACAACTGGGAGAGATTAGAGATGTCTTGGGCAGCTGGGTGAATAAAAAAAGTGCATAATGTTTATTGGAATAATTTTATACACTTAAGCATAAAACATTTATGCTTTGATTTTTTTTATATCTATGGTTACCTTTAAAGATATTTATTGATAGATTTTTAAAGTTTTACTATTTAAAATATTTGTAATCTCACAATGTATTTCGCCGCTAATGACCTTATCTGTTGACGCGGCAGATAATTTTAAATACTCAATCAATCAATCTTGCTACGTAATTGTTGATAATGGCGTAAATTATATTTGTGGTGTAACAGTAGGATTGTAGCGATCTTGTTAACAATATGATTGTAAACGATTATATTTTTCCTTAGTTTTTATTTTGTTTGTTTTGGGTTTAGTTAGCCAACGATTTACTCTTAAACCACACTTAATAGAGAGATAGGATAAAGTAGACCGTCCACACTCCTCTCAAACCGCGAAGTCAATGCTGCTGCACTTACCTCCTAGGAAATCAATTGGATGCGGCGGCTGTAAGCGAGGTAATGTATTTAAAAAAACTTGGCAATTTCAGGATCATGAATCTACAGCAATTAAGAAATAATAGCATCTTCTATATTTTATAATTTTCCCGCGACGTTTTTGGCGGGGATGGGTTTTTAAAATTTATATTGCTAATTGTTATTTTAGTTTAGTTTAAGTTTTCCCCGACAGTGATAATAAACAGCACTGCTAATAAAATATTAAAAATAAAGATAATTAAGATACTATAACGATGATGATGATGAGATAATGATAAGGTGATATGATAATGCTAATGATAATGATAATGATTTAACGTAACGATAACGATAACGATAACGGATAACGATAACGATAACGATAACGATAATGTTTAATAATACCGATAACGATAACGGATAATGATAATGATAATGATAATGATAATGATAATGATAACGATAACGATACGATAAACGATACGATACTAGTATAGTAATAGTATAGTATAGTAATAGTAATAGAGTTATTGTATTAGTAGTAGTAAGTAATAATAATAATAATAATAATAATATCCTATGATAATAAAAAAAATATATACTACTCATAATAAATAATAATAATAATTAATAATATAATCAATAATAATAATAACAACATAATAATAATGATAATATAATGATGATGATAATGAAAAGGATGAGATGATGATGATGGTGAGGATGATGATGATGACGATGAATGATGTTATGACAATGAAAATGATAATGATAATGTAATAGTAGAGTAATATACTATCTAAAGCAGTACAGTACTACGTGTATTATATAAACAGTACTAGTACTAGTAATAATATAATAATACTAATAATAATGATAGTAATGATAATATATAATAATAAATAATAATATCATAATAATAAAACTGATAATAATAGTAATATTGTAATGATAACGATAATGGTGATGATGATGAAGATTCATGTGATGATGATACTAGTAATAATAATGATGATAATGATGATAACAATATTGAAGATAATTAATACTAGTGATTGATGATGATGATGATGCTAAATAAATAATATAACAATTATTATAACATAATAACATATTATTTCATATAAATAACAATCATGATAATGACTACATGTGCATAAATAATTATAAACACACATGCACAGGCTATATTGGTATATTGTTATATATGCTAATATATAATTATATATATATATATATATATATATATATATATTATATATATATGCATTTATATATGATGTATATATTATATATATATATACTATATATTATATATATTAATATATGTATGTCTGTATGTATATGTATGTATATCTACCTTCTATTCTATCTATCTACTATCTATCTATTCTATATATATATATATATATGTTGTGGTGGTGTGTGTGTGTGTTGTGCCTGTTTATACATACATACACTTACATACGCATATACCAAATAATTATTAACATAATACTATGATGAGAATAAAATAATAACAATAATGATATTCCTATAATAACAATCATGATGAACCGTGTCTTCGACATATGTAGAAAAAGGTATGATTAGAATGAATAACTTCACATACAAGAGATGTATTTGACCGTTTCAATTGTGTCTTCGTCAGAATACATACACAGAGAAATTACAAGAAAATATATATCAGGCGTGATCTGACAAAACAGGATAATGAAATAATACAATAATTGGTATTAATGTTTTATTATTTTTAATATGACAATAATAAATAATGATAATACTAATAGTAATAAATATAATAATAATAATAATATGTATAAAAAATAAAATGAATACCAGTATGAATACATCACAAAGTAAGAAAAAAAAGGAAAAAAAAGGGAAAAAAGAAAAAAAAAAAAGACAAGTATGGTAAAAATAAAATATAACTCAATAGAATTAGATGACACAAATTTCATTAAGGAATATGTGGACACTTCAAGTCACACAGATTCACATCAACCCGAGTCCATCTATGGGGACCCTAATAGCTCTAAACCAACACTTACAACAGTGTTTCTTTTTACTAATTATGTTTTGATGAATTATTATGTTATAAAATTTAATATGTTCTTTCTAATATCAATTTGTTAATGGAAGAATATCCATAATGCAAGTAAGATATATGAATTCGTTCTAACATTCAGCCTAGAGATGTCTAGATGCTTTTTCACACAACTCTTTAATCTTTAAATCTTGTAGATTCCACACGATTGAGAACCATGCAACTTTAACATTAGCTTATTGAATAGTGTATATATATATATATATATATATATATATTATATATATAATATTATCTTTAGATAATTAGTGAAAATTGTTGACCCTATCTTTAGTTCTAACTTCCATTCATGAATGGATCGGCCATAAGAGATTAGACTTGTCCCAAGCACATATCCAGATGTTTTCCCTGTCAACCTTCCTTCTCCTTTTCCCTCTTATTCTTATTCTAACCTTGATAACACAATAAAAAAAAAATTATTATTAAATACTTTAGGGAACAATAATTTTCTGGATTAAACTGGAGTTGAAACTCTTGTCCATAAATCTAACATCTGTTTAATAGTTTTTGCATGTGTTTACTCTAGCATTCAGAGGTCAAATTGCCCATCCTACACCTACAAGGGTATTTTTCTGATTAGTGGATTTTATATAAACACCAAACGAATAGTGGGTTCGTTTTTAACACCGTTTCCTAACACAAAATTCAGTTGATATAGCATCATTCCAGCTCACAACTCCCTGATTGACCAGTACATATTCAGTAGAAATCTAGAAAGAAGAAACATTTCTGTTGAATCGAAGCTCAAAAAATTTACTATACTTTGCCTTATCAAAGGCTTTGTAAATCAATGACTTCTATATGCAGCTTGTACTTCTGTCGATAAAATATTTCTATAATTCTGTCAGTGTTTCCCAATGAAACATAATCTAAAATATTACTAAAAATAGAGGTATTACAAAATGATCTTTGATATTGGAAAAAAATCGTAAATTTATTCTGATTCCTTAGGGCTGACTGTTTTTTATCACAGATTTTAATATATGCAGCAACCATGTAGCAGCTTAGATTAAAGCACGTGAAAATATTACACATAATAATTCGAGCCATTGTAATATGATTTCAATTTAATTCTACGTTAAATTTGTCACTTTTTAAGCGTACAGATTTCTATTAAAGCAATATACAAATTATAACACGAAGATTATTCCAAAACCCTTTTCGCCCATACACAGGATACATGATCATAATATACTATTTCTAATTATGTGTATATTTCGCAATTCAGCGCTGTTATAATAGTTCATAGATTTCTTTAAATTTAACTGCATATCATATGACCATTTCACGCTCCACGACGCAGGCTGTTGTTGTTGGCTTTATATGGCGTTTTTGATAGTCTTCCAAAAGTACTTAAATTATATATCAAATTTATTACCGAATCGTTCGTCTTTTACAGTATGATTTTCCATTTTCTTGCTTGCTTTATCGTCGATAATATTCATGCGTACTATGTTTCTATGCCCTTGGTGGCAGTGAGTTTGGCCCTGTTCGCCTGGACTTCTTCTTACACATTCCAGAATTAATCGATTTTTCCCTGTATGCTGACTTCATCAGCCACCCGGGATGCACAGTTTTGTCTATTTGTCTTACTAGGTACCGCACCCATGCACACCTTTCCATCTTTTGTGTGAAATAATCTAGAAGTTTGCATGATTTCATAACCATGATCATTATGTAAACATTTTATTTTTGATTATCATATTCAGAAGCAATTACTCCCTGAGCATCAAGTAATATTTTATAGTCGTCCTTGTGATTTTCCGTAAACTTTTGCCTATCAATAATAATGGTGTCATGATGATGATGATGATGGACAGGATAATGTTAAATAATAACAATAATAATAATATTCATGGGTAATGGCAATAATGATATTTTAATTTTTTTCAATTATTGATTTATCATCAGTATTGTACGATTATAACAACAAAATTAAAAAATGCAACAACAATACTACTAATAATGGTATTAATTAGGAATAACAAGACAGTAATGATTACGATGATATCACAATAATAACAATAATTGCTTAATGGAATCACTTAAAAAATTATTAATAGAATGGTACGGTTGGCATAATAATAATATTTTATAATGATAATAATGCTATAACAATAATATAAAAAATAATGATAATGATGATAATAATAGCAATAAAATTTAAAATGGGAAATTAAAAAAATTTTGTTGATTTTAACTACAAAGATTATGTTATTATAATGATAATGATAATGATATGGTAATGAGAATAATACTGGTAATAATGATATAATAATAATATCATATAACCATAATAAAAAACACTAATATGATAATATAATAATAATAATAATATTAATGATAATGATAATGATAATAATAATATAATAATATAATAATAATATAATATAATAATAATAATAATAATACTAATAATAAATAATAATAAAAAAATAAAATGAGAAATACTAATGAACATTACTCATGATCCAAGATAGCAATGATAAGTATAATAATGATGATAGTAATAGTAAAACAGTAATGATGATATTGATAATGATAATAATTATAATGGTATAATAATGATATTAATGATAATGATCATGTAACCATAATAAAAAATGATATTGAGATTAAAAGTGCTATAATAATAATGATAATGATTATATAATAGAATAATAATACTACTACTACTCTAATAATGATAATACTAATATAATAATAATAATAATAATATAATGATAATATTTAATGAGTATTAATACTAAAAGGTAATAATAATAATACTAATATTACAAAAACACAATAACAACAACAACAGCAACAACAAACATAATCATATATGTTATAATATAATAGTAACTATGATAATAATAATAATAATATTAATAATGATAATAATATAATAATACTAACACTACTTACTAATAATAATAATAATAATAAAACGTCGAAACGCGAAGTGTAAATTGCATGCGGTAAACTTAAAATGATTATGCCCGTCGTGCTACAGCCTGTGTATGACGCAGGCTTGGGACCGTCAAGGGTGACTGTATCCAATCACTCTTTGAATTTGAATGAATATACACACCTCTATCGTAGCACAAATAATCTTAACGGGATCCAAGATCCACCTTAGACGAAAGAAAACGAACATCATGTACTATAGATTGAGATTAATTTAGCGAAGGGCTTGTCAAATATAGAACGTTCGAGTTTAGTAGCCTTTCATGACCGAAGACGGAGGTATCCGTGTTTACAAGCGGGCAATATTTTTTTTTCATTGCTGGATGAAATGAGTGTGTGAGTGAGTAATGTGTGAGTAAGTGAGTGAGTGGTATGAGTGCGTGTTGTGTGTGTGTGTGTGTGTGTGTGTGTGTGTGTGTTGTGTGGGTGTGTGTTAATGTTGGTGTGGATATCGCGTATGTATTTGCATGTAATGTTTGTATACGTTTTTCGCCCTGCATATATATATCAATGTATTTATCAGTGCGAAGTCCCGGGTCGGGAGGCTCACGACCTGTAAATCTCAACTCGCGAGGGGCAGGGGAAGAGATTTGCTGTCTACTTAACTTCCTAATTAACATCAGCCAAAGCGCCTATACCGAGACACTAACTCCTTCCCCCCCAATGGATTTTAGGGAGGGCGTCGAGTTGGCGTCAGTGTTGCAATTCCTTCTTTTCCTTTTGCATCAGTTCTCTTATCCGCTGGGGGATAGCAATTGAGATGACTGGTGATTGTCAGAGGATATTGAAGGAATCTGAACATACAATAAGTAAATACAGTAAGCAAGATGACAATTACACATCTCTAAAGATAAATTAATATCCAAGATTCACATCTGATAAACGAACTTACAGTATCTAAGAAACGACCACGATAATCCAGGACATACGAAGGAGCAGCCAATTAGGATAGACGACTTACCCGAGCCATTTTTAATTCGCCTGATATTTCCCTCTATCACTGCCTTGCTATCCCCACTCCTCTTCTTGCTGCTTTTCTCCACAATAATTGTGTTTCGGACTTTTTTTCTACCATATTTTAAACTGATTCCATATTTGTTTCCCTCTTTAAATATTTGTCTGTCTATATACACGTAAGGATGGTTAAGATATTACACTTTCCCTGCTCCCCTGCTCTTATTATAATAAGTAGGATTACTGATTAGTAACAATGGCAGTATACTTCATTGTTCATGTACTGAGTGGACAGTGGTATGATCCTACCCATACACACACAACACCACCCACCACACACACAACACACACACATAATTATATATATATATATATATATATATATATATGACACACATAAAGAATAAATAAATAAATAAATAAATAATAGATATCTGATCTATATATATATATATATGTATATATGATGTATATATATACATATATATATTATATATATATATATTATATATATATATATATATATAATATAATAATATATAATATATATATATATATAATATGTGTGTGTGTGTGTGTGTGTGTGGTATAACCCCATTATATAATATATATATATTATATATCTATATATATATGTGTGTGTGTGTGTGTGTGTGTGTGGTGTGTGGTGTGTTTTTATACATACCTACACTACCACACACACACACACAAACACACCCACTCACAAACAACACAACACACACAAACACACACTCACAAACTACACACACAACACACACGCACGCCCACGCACAACCACGCGAGCGCGCGCGCACACCCACACATATGTGTGTGTGTGTATGCATATATATATATATATATATTATATATATATTATAATCCATTGCATCTATATATGTGCCACACACACACACACACACACACCGCACCGCGTGCGCATGAGTGTGTTCTGCTACGCTAATGTGTTCTATATTTGACTGAACATAAATGTTTAGTTATGCAGATAAAACTATAGTGACCTGAAGTTGTTATTTACCATAATTTCAAATGATACTTGTGATTACATCTTAAGGTGTAAAGGAAAGACTGCTCATTTCAAATTTTTTATATACACAAGCTAATTTGATAAATAAAATAAACAAATACAATTTCTTTATATTAAGCGTATTGCTTCTTTATGATGGATGGTGTTTAAATACTTAATGAATTTGAAATCAGCAAAGTATTGAACATACTGTTTTAATACGGTTCAACTTAACATAACCAATACTTTGCTATGTGGGATTTTTTTTTTTTTTTTTGCAAGTACTGTTTAAAGTTCCTTTCCTCTAAAATTAATGGCAATGAAGAAGCCTCTGATGTCAATGTATCATTTATCGTACGAGCATTAACAGGAGACTTATCGTAAGAAAGTGACGGAAAATCCGATTTAATTATCGGCCAACTGTACCTCCATTCTTGTGAATACCCTGATGATTCTGCTATTTTCGCGAGGGTTTTCAAAAAAAAAACAGCATTATTATTAAACTTCTAATAAACCCAAACACCTGGACATTCGCGACAGTACTAGCACTTGATTTCATTCACATTTTTGGCCTCCAGCAAAGGCCAAATGCAGTTAGCTCACGTTGGAATTTCAAAATTATCATGAATTTATATAATACTTGTGAAGTTGTTTTGTACTGGATAATCTTTGTTCGTCTCCCCGATTGCAGCTTGTCATCACGCACAAGGTTTTTCAAGATCATTTAAGTGAACTTCACTTGTTAATCATTTCACAATGTCATTGCTACGCAAGCTGTCTATATTCAAGTTTTTCGCTACATGACAGTATATTTTGCCTTTCGCGTCAGCAAACCTTCACTTACAAGTTAGAAATCTGATGACTATGCGCCGGGGGGCCGGCATACGGTAGAAAGGGGAGGATATGGGAAGCAAGAGACTATCAGCAGGAGAAAAGCCGCTGTTTTGAGTTGAAAATTAGGCAGTAGCTTTATAAGGGAAGATTCCACCAGTCTGCGGAGTGGACATCGGCGGAAGGAAAAACAATCCGCGCTGCTGACCAGTCCATCTGATGGCCAGTGTCCCACTGATGAAAGAGGTCGTTATTGTTGTGTCCCCTAGATACAGCGTACTTATGTTGAGACAGACGCTGGTAGACTGGCGCCTGTTTCGCCAAATTACTGCTTATCACTGGAGGCACAAGAAACAGCATAGGTGCCCACCTTTGAGGAGGATAGAGGGCTGGTATGGACCAGGTTGCGACGGACAGTGTTCACCTGGCGAAGATCAGCCTGCAGGTGAGAGGGCGAAGAGGGCGACGGAGAAAGATTTCCTCAGTGTAGGGCAGGCAGAGGAAGGGCAGGTGAGGAGTCTCCCCCCTAAAAAGACTCCTAACCTGCCCGGAAGAGTGTTTTTGCTTTCCATATATATAAAATATATTATATATATATATATTATATATATATTATTATATAATTTTATAATTTTTTGTGTATATATATATATAATTTTATATATATATATATTTTTATATATATACCCTCATACACATATGTATATAAATATAGATAATTATATTATATATATATACTATATATATATAAAATTATATTTATATATATTATTAAAATATATTTTATTATATATTATATTTTTATCTTTTTTTATATATCTATTTATATATATATTTTTTATTATATTGTTTATATATATTATCCTAATTATTATATATATATTTATTATTATAAAATTTATTTTATTTTTCCTATTTTATATAATTAACCCCACACACACAACATACCCACCCACAAAACCCCAAACCCACACCACACTTTATATATATATATATATATATATATATATATTATATATATATTTTATATCATAATTAAAATATATTATATTATTATATATAATATAGTATATCTATATATATATATATTTTATATATATATAGTATATAAACACACTCACACACATATGTATATATAAATAGAAAAATAATGCATGTTATGTTATATAAATAAAAAAATAATATATATATATACATATATATATATTATAGTATATTTTTTGTTATATATGTTTTATATATATATATATATCTATATATTTTATATATATTTTTTATATATATATATATTTATATAAAAATTTTACATATACATATATATAATGCATATTATATATATATATATTTTATATATATATAATATATATTAAAATATATATATATGGAACACCGGCCTCTCCGTGGAAAGGAACTGGGGACCCTACCAGTTTCTCACTCCATTATCATCACAACATGAAAACTACTATTAAGTATCTGCTGTGACCATATATGTATATATATATATATAATATATATAAAATATATATATTATATATTACATTATATATTATAATTTGAGTGTATAGGACAGAATCGGTCCACCTTCATGTACGTACATGAATGTGAAAGTAGGCCAGTGACCGTGACGTAATCAGTGACCTTGACGAAACCACAAACCGCAACCGCAACCAATGTCCACAACAACATATCATACCGGGAATCATAAACCACTTTCACATGTGCATTTTATGTTCGTACTGACGCATTAAGAAAAATAATAAAACAAATGATATCTACAATGATTCCCCTCCAAATGCGGGTACCGTGACATAGTTTAAATGCACAGCGTAACTACACAACCTTATCGGGGTGAAGCGGGAAAATGTAGGTGGACAGAATGGGTCCACCTTCATGACTACTAAGGGAAAGTGGGCCCTGCCGTGACTAATATGACCTTGCAAACCAAAAACCGCAAACCGAAACCCAAATGCCCAAAAACAACAAAATAAATCCCCGGAAAATTCCCTATTTTCACATATGCTTTTATTTTCGTACATGACGCATCAAAGAGAAATAAGAAACAAATGTATACTACAGTTGAGTATCCCCCCAATGGGGGTGCCCGGTGCATGTTAAATGTCACGCGTAACTAACCCCCTTATCGAAGTGAAAGCAGGATAATGTAGGGGGAAAAAAATGGACCACCTTCATTACGTCTAATGTGAAGTAGGTCAGTGACCGTGACGTAATCATGACCTTGACGAACCAAAAACCGCAAACCGAAAACCAATTCCCAACAACCTAATCATACCCGGAAATCTTAAACCATTTTTCACATGTGCATTTTATGTTGGGACATGACCCATAAAAAAAAATAATGAACAATGATGTACTAAAACGATATCCCCCCCAATGTAGGTGACAGGTGACAGATTAATGACCCAAAACCTTATCGGAGGAAGCAGGAAAATGATCACGAGGAAACCCTAGCCCATAGCTAACTGGCAACGCGCACATTTTAGGGTTGAAAATGGTGCATCAAACAGAAAATGACCATAAAAGTTAACTTTCCCTATCCGAAATCTTACTCATAGCCGTGATGTCCCAACGAGGATCCCCTCCAATGCAGGTTGACTAGATAAATGATCACCGCAAAAACCCCAAAAACCCTTGTCGAGAGTGAAGCAGGTTAATGATCACAGGAAAACCACCAGCCCGTCAAAACAAAGGTTAACACGCACACCTTACCCCAAAAATATACATCATACGAAAGATGACCAATATCCGTACCGAAATCATTACCCTGGCAGTGCTACAGTTTCTCCCCGGGGCCCTTTCCCATCCACCCCGATTTCCCCATGTTTAACTTGTCCCGAGATCGGAATTGATTCTGTTACGACAGGGAAACGTCTCTCCAAATGACTGAAACTGTCAAATAAATAATAAATGGGTCCACAGGTCTGCTATACCAAATTTCTGCTCCTCTTCCTGTACCAAAGGGGAAAGAATAAAATTAAGTGAAAAGGATTATAAAAACTCGTTATACAAAAATCTTTTATTTTTGATTGTATAACCTATACAATGCGCTCGACACACCACACCACACACAACACACCCACACAACACAACACAACACACACCACCAAAACCATATTTTTTTTTTTTCCCACCCGCATTGATGCGATACAAGGAAATTCAACCCGTCCTGCATTACTATCACTCCCATGCTGTCGAATCCTCATCGTCTTCTGTTAAGTCAATGAAGGAATCAATCACATATAACAAGGCGGTGCAGACGGGGGAAAACTAAACCGCTCCAAAAAACTCCTCTCCCGTGCGATGACCCGTTGCAAGATCAAACCGGCAATGATAAAATATATTGATAGACCTTTTCCCGGTGGCTTTTTTGTTTTTTGATAGGGCTGATCGCCTTATGTACGATAATTAAGCTGTCGGGAAGATAATTCTTTGTCTCGGTCGTATCCCCTCTTAAAGACGTCTGTCCCCATGTTTACGGAATTTAAACCGTTTCTTCCATCGCGGTATATCTCCAGGTGGTGGTTTCTCCTTGAATATCTTTCTTTTCTTCCCTGGCGTTTTCACCACTGTTCACTCCCCAAACGCTAACAGGGCTTTAATCCCATTGCGGCAATTTTCCATGCGGAAAACTATTGATATTGTTGGGCGGGGGGAAACCAAATAACAGCTTAAATTTTCTGTGAAAATTAAAAATGCGTTTACCACTTTTTTCATATTTTAAACCTTTCATCTTATAAAACAAAAAGGTTAATTACCTAATAGATTAAAAAGTCGTTGGTTTTATTCTTTTTGAGAGCTTAATAGGGTTTCCAAGGTATCTACCCTGGCCCAAGCGGTTTCACACAAACAAAACACACACAAAACCCAACCCCACACACACACACACACACACCCACACACCACATCAAATAAAAATACAAATCAGATAAAAAGGATCATGAAACTCTTTTTGCCCAAAACACGCCTTTTATGATTTTCAAAACACCCCCGCCCAAAACGGGTGATAACCAAAAAGTAAAAAAAACAGGCTTATTTTTTTGTGTAAATGTAACGAATCCCCTACCCGTTGAAAATTGCGGGCTTATACAACGGGGTTTCATAATAAAACATGCCCCCCTAAAAAGAAAAACAACAGAATTTTTTAAAATTCGCGGGACGATTGAAAAGCTACTTACACCCCAAAGGCCTTTTTTCTAATAAAATAAAATTTCCCCACTAAAAAGGATCTAAACTTTTGTTGTACTCAATGTTTTTTATTTTACTTTCACAAACCACATCCAACGGGGGTAATACAAAAAAATAAAAAAAAGTTTAAAATTTTCTGTGAAATGTAAAAGCAAAACCACTATCTCATATTTTAAAATTTCGGGTTTAACAACAGTTTAATTACCTAACATTAAAAAAGTCCCCCGGTTTTATTCTATTTAGAGACATTAATGGGGTTTTTCAACGCATCTGCGCGAACCAAAAGGGGGTTTCCCCCTCCTATTTCCTCGAACTTTAAATTTTCTACCAAACTGGGACCACCACCTGTCCCCCGTGCCGCCCCGTTTTTTTGCAAATTAACCTAAGGAAAATTTCGGTATATTTCCTAAAATGTTCCCGCCTCAGCTCCAATTTTGTGCAATCTACAATGCAAACTGGAATATTTCAGCTTTCCCCTATGTATAACTCTGTGCACCCCAATACGTGCTTCTCTTCTAATAAAAAGACTAGGGTAACACGTTAGGGTCCTCACTTATGATGTATAAAAAAAGTAAATTAAAACAAAAGGGACTAGCTTTTCAAAATTTGTCTATAGTCCCTCCCTACAGTATATACGAAGAAAGGAAACTATGCAACGGTAACCCAAATGTTGGTTACTATTTTTTCTTCATCTAGCAAATATGCGTTTTGTCCCTACAGGAAGGGAAAAAATATTGAAAAAAGACCAAAACAAACCCTTTTTGCGGGGAAAATAACCAAACAAAACTTTCTTCTCGATTTCCCGCCAGGTCTTTCTCCCCATCTACAAACATGCTATAAAAGACGGGGCTGATAAGTTGCTTTTTTAAAGCCCGGACTAGGCGTTTGGGTTTGATGTTTGTAGTTTTTTATCTCAAATTTGTTTTTTTTTCTCCTACAAAAAAGGGGAAAAATATTAAAAAAGGAAACCCCAAAAAACCTTGCCAACGGTTAATTAAACCAAACTTTTTTTCCCGTTTCCCCCCGTCATTCCTTTCTACAATATGCAGCAGAGATGGAGCTAGTAAGTTGTTTCTTTAAAGAGCGATCCCTCCCCGCCGGACTATGGTGATTTACTTTAGGGGAAAACTACTTCAGCCACCGTTTTTTTAAGTCACATGCTATTTTTTCTCAATCTCCCTATACAAGAGAGAATTTTTTTTCCGGGCACTGAAAAAAACTTGCACGCTCTTTAATTTTTCTGAATTCTAATACAAGTCTCCCAAAATGAAAAAAATATATTATTTTTAACCCTTTTGCCTATGTTTTTTTTCACTTGTCCCTAGTTGTTTTTAAACAAAACTTTTAAAGGCCCCTATAAATTTTTTTTTATTTAAAAAATCAAAACCCTGTAAAACAAGAGGCTTTCACTTGTTTATTTTTCCCTTTTAGCAACATGTTTTTATCAAAAACAAAAATTTTTTAAAAGTATAAAAAAAAGGGTAAATAATATAACTCCCCTTTTTTAAAAAGTTTTTATATTTAGTGTTTGAATGAAAAGTCTTCCCTAAAGCAGGGTTTTTTGACAAGGGATATGTTTACCCCCTGTATAAAAAAAAAAATATTAGTGACCACTCGATGCGTGGATCTTAGCAAAGATGCGTTTTTCCCAAACTGATCTTTTTTTTTTCTTTTTTTTAAAACCCATTTTCAAAAAACTATTTTTATATTTTTTTAAATCAAAAACTTTCTTTGCAAAATATAAAAAATAAAGTGCTTTCTTGTTGTGTTCTACATTAGATTTCTTTTTAAAAGGGGCATTAAAAGTGAAATGCACAACATACAGTCGAGGAGGTAAGTTATGAAAAGGGTGAAAATCACGCCCTAAAGGGAAAAAAGCCCTCCGAAGCAATTTTTCTAAATGAAAAAAAAAAAGCATTCGTTTAGGAAAAAAAATATTCGCATTACCTCATAATAAAGGGGGGGAAAAAGCTTCTTTTCATAACTTAGAGAAACAAATGCCCTTTTTTTTCAATAAAGGTGATTGAAGTTTTGTGTATGACCAGAGCAGTTTTTTTCACTTGGGAATATATGAAAAGGGGTTAAAATTTTTATAGCTTTGCTCCCATTTTTAAAACAAAGTTTTTTTTTTATCTAAACTTCCAAAACTCTGACAATGCCCCAGGCAATATCCAGCAGGTTGGGGGAAATACCCTTCTTGTCACGAGATAATGATTTCCCTCGACATACAAAACCCCATTAATGGGCGTGGGGAAGTGGGAAGAGGCAAAATAGATGAAAAACCAGGGAATACTTTCTCGTCTCCTTTCTGAAAAACCCGCATACAATGAATATCTACCAGGGAAAACGCCCCCTTTCAATCATTTGACAAGGAAAACCCCCAGTTCTAATACTAGAAAGTTTTAGAATGCTCGCCTGGGGTTGTTGTTTTCGTAGCACATCGTTCTTCACACCCCCCTCTTTTCCGCTACTCACGCTCTGTTCTCCCTTCAACCTGCCATATCTTGCGGGCGAGCCTCACCCTTCCCCCAAATCTGCTCCTCCTCCCCCTCCCTCCTAGCGGAGCTGTTTTACCGCGGGGGATTAAAAAATGGTGATTATATCAAAACTGGACTATAAAAAACTTCAAAAACCCACTAATTGTTTTGACTTTGTTTTTGACTAAAAGGGCGTCTTATAGCCATATCAAGCTTGGAGGTTCCTTGCAAGAAACATAAAATTGATAAAAAAAAACAGAAATAGTCTTTCATTACAGTATAAAATAGATAATTTACTCGTATGACGCAAACAAAATAAACATTTGCCGCGATTTTGTCAAATTTTATATTCCTCATTCTTCAATTTTGCTTCCGCTTTCCTCCATTAGTATTTTTTTCCCCTTTCGCAGACAAAAATACGACGATAGCAGGGAACGATTTGCTGTTTTTCCGGGCATGTACCTCTGTCGGAGGAGCATTCAATCTATAAGGTTTATAAATACTAACAACCGCTCCGAGCATTACTCTAGTATTTTATAAAATTTCCTTTTTAAAAAAGTGAAATTTTTATTTTTAAAAATGCAAATAATGCTACCAAGGTATCAATATTGTATTTTTGCATAAATACCTCAAACCTTGTTATTAAAGAAAAATAAGCAAATATCCCCAAAAACTATAAATATTTTGTTAAAAAAAAAAACCATTGATCGATTGATTGTTTTTTAAAGATTCTGCCCCCCCTACGGAAAAAAACCCAATAATATTATATAAAAATAAAATCATGAGTAATTGCTTAAAAAAGTAAAAAGTTATTGAAAAAAATTTAGGCCCCTTATATTTTTTTTAAAATTTTTAACCCCTTAGGAAACTAATAAGTCCTATGTCACAATCCTCCGATACATTTTCCGGGGGGCAAGTACATACCCCTGGAATGCTGCCTTTTCCACAAAAATGTGCGACCGCCGGGCCCTCCTCACAATGTGGTCACTTTTAGCTGCTCATGACGATTTTCAACCTGTAACAAAACTTCTACTTGGTGTTCTTTTATAATCATTCCAAAAAAACCCTCGTTATCAGCTCTTCTTCGTCGCCAGGAATATTTTCCCTGTAATGTTGACCGCAGCCTAACAGGACTCTATTTCCCGCCGCGCCGCACTCATCACCACGGGGGATGCGCGGCGGGGAAGTAAAACCCGCACGCGGCCCCGGGCGAGGGGGGCGGAGGGCCGGCGGGCGGCGGGGGCCCCAGGGGGGCGGAGGGGAGGGCGGCGGAGGGGGGGGGGGAGGGGACGGAGGGGGGTTTTTGGGGGACAGGGGAGGGGGGTTTCTTTAAAAGCTTTAATAAAAAACATTATTTTTTTAATTTTTCAATTTTTCTGTAAACGTTTGATATTTAATTTTTTAATTTTATATTTTCCCCTTGACAATTTTCAATTTTTTAAATTTAAAGGTTTTTTTCCTTTTTTTTTATTATATATATATTATAATATTATTATATATATATAATATATATCATGGGGGAAAAAAGGAAAAACCTTTATAATTTAAAATATTGAAATTGTGACAGGTACGTTTTATGATGCATTTTTAAAAAAAGATTTAAAACCGGGGGAAAAATTGGAAAAAATAATGTTCCCCCTTTATTAAAACTTTTTAAGGGCCCCCCCCCCCCGTTGCCCCAACCCCCTCCGTCGCCCTCGCCGCCCGCCCCGCCCCCCGCCGCCCCCGGCCCCGCCGCCCCGCCGCCGCCGCCCTCCGCCGCCCTCCGCCGGTGCGCGTGCGGTTTTTTCTTCCCCCGCGCGCCATCCCCGGGGGTGATATGGGCGCGTGCGGGGAAAATTTGTCCCTCGTCTAGGCTGCGGGCAACATTACGGGAGAAAAATTTTTCTGGCGACGAAGAAGACGCTGATAAAGCACAGTTTCATGCTGAAATGATTATAATTAACCACCAAAATAGAATTTTTTTTAAAAAGTTGAAAAACGTCACTGATGACACTAAAAATGCCCACATTGTGAGGAGTCCATTGGCGGTCGCACTTTAGTGGGAAAAAAAGGGGGAGCATTCTCAGCGTTGTACTTGCCCCCCTGAAATGTATCGGGGGATTGTGACATAGGACTTATTAGTTTTTCCAAGGATATAAAATTTTAAAAAAAAATTAGGATGATATATTTATACATAACTTTATCTTTTTTTTAAACAATTACTCAAATTTTTTTTTATATAATATTTTTTGGTGTTTTTTGCCGTAGGCGGGGGGATAAACTTAAATAATCAAACAATCGTCAAAGATTTTTTTTTTCTAAACAAAAAATTTAATAGTTTTGGTATATTTGCTTTTTTTCTTTAAAACAAGGTTAGATGGTACTTTTTATCAAAAATAAAAAATATTTATACCCTTGGTAAGCATTATTTTTTCTTTAAGAATAAGAAATTTCATTTTACTAAAGGAAAAATTTTATAAAAAACTAGCTGTAATGGCTCGGAGCGGGTTGTTAGTATTTATAGCCTCTATCAATTCTGAAAGCTCCCTTTCCCACAGAGGTGACGCCCCGGGAAAACACAAATCGTTTTCCCCGTATCGTCTATTTCTGTCGCGATGGGAAAAAAAAACTAATTTTCGAGGAAAGCAAGGAAAAAACTTGAATGAATGATGGAATTTTAAAATTTTGACAAATTTCGGGCCAATGTTTATTGTGTATTGCAGTCATACGATAATTATCTATTTTATATCTAAAAGAAAGACATATTTCTGTTTTTTTTTATCAAATTTTATGTTTTTCTTTGCAAGAACCCCCAAACTTTATTGGGGTATAAGGATCGCCAATTCTAAATCAAACAATGTCAATACTATTTTTTGTTGTGTGAATTTGTTATAGCTCCCGTTTGATTTTAATCACCCTTTTTTCATCCTCCGGTAAATAAAGCCGCGCTTAGTCGGGGGGGAGGGGGGGAGGACGTTTAGGGGAAGGGGGAGGCTCGCCGCAAGATATGGGAAATTTTTAAGGAGAACAGACTGACTACGGAACGGGGTGTGAAGAACGATGTGGGCCAAAATCAAAAACCGAGGCGAGCTTTCTAAAACTTTCAGCTACTAGAACATTGGGTTTACCCTTTGGGCAAATGATTGAGGCTGCGATTTCCTGGGAATATTCATTAAATATCGGTTCTTCACGAAAGGGGACAAAAAGTAATTCCATGGTGTCACTCTATTGTTCGCCTCTCTCACTCGCAGCCCATTAAAGGTTTTTAGTATGTCATGAAGTCTTATCTGTGACAAGAAGGGTATTCCCCTGATACCTGTCGATATTCCCGGGGGCTTTTGTCAGAGTTTTTGGAAGGGATCTTTAGATAAAAAAGACTTTTGTTAAAAATGGTAGCATGCTTAAATTTTAAAAACCCTTTTTCATATATTTCCCAAGCTGAAAAACTCTCTGGTCATACACAAAAATTCATCCCCTTTTATTTAAAAAAAAAGGGGTTTTTCTTTCTTAGTTATGAAAAGAAGCTTTTTTCCCCCCTTATTATAGGTAATCGAATATTTTTTCTCCTAAAAGTGCTTTTTTTTCTTTTCATTTAGAAAAATTTCTTCGGGTGTGGCTTTTTTTCCCCTTTTGGATGGATTTTCACCCTTTTCTATAACTTACCCCCTCGACTTATGTTTTCGTCAATACATTTTACTGCCATGTTAAACAAATATTAATGTAACACACAACAAAAAAGCACCCTTTTTTTTTTTATTTTTGCAAAAAAGTTTGATTAAGAATATAATATATGTTTTTGATATCGGTTTTAAGAAAGAAAAAAAAAAAAGCATCTTGAAAAACGCATGCTGTCTGCTAAGATCCTCGCATCGGTGTGTCCTAATATATTTTTTTTTTTTTCCCCAGGGTAAACATATCCTTGGTCAAAAAATCCCTGCTTTAGGCGAAAATTTTACTTTGTCATTGCCAAAACACTACAAAATAAAAAACTTTATAACATGGGGAGTTATATTATTTTACCCCTTTTTTTATATCTTTAAAAGTTCTTTTTTTTTGATAAAGACATAGTTGCTAAAAAGGGGAAAAAAAATCAATGAAAGCCTTCTTTTATCAGGTGTTTTGATTTTTAAGATAAAAATATTTAAGGGGCCTTAAATGTTTTCGCTACTACAACAACTGGGACATAGTGAAAACATAGGCAAGGATTTAAAAATTATATATTTTTTTCATTTGGGATGACTTTTATTAAGTATTCAGAAAATATTAAAAAGATCGTGTCAAGTTTTTTTCGTGCCACGTAAAAAATATTTCTCTCTTGTATGGGGGGATTTTAGAAAATATATGCATGTGTTCTTAAAAAACGGGGGCTGAATGTGTTTCCCGAAAGTAAATCACCATATCCCGGGGGGAGGTGATCGTCTCTTAATGATAAACTTATCTACTCCTCTCTTGCTGCATATTTGTAGAAAGGCAATGACGGGGAAAACGAGAAGTAAAGTTTGGTTAATTAACCCTTGGCAAAGGTTATTTGTGTCCTTTTATAATATTTTTTCCCCCTTTTTTGTAGGAACAAAAAAACAAAATTTTTCTAGATAAAAAAACTACAATCATCACAATGCCCAGTCCCCTTAAAAAACAACTTATCTAGCCCCGCTCTTTTGCATGTTGTAGACTGGTGAGAAAAACCATGGCAGGGGAAAACGAGAAGTAAAATTTTTGTTGGTTATTTCCCGTCGGCAAGGTTAGTTTTGTTTTTTACAATATTTTTTCCCGTCCTGTAGGAGACAAAACAGCATATTTTCTAATGAAAAGAAAAAATAGTACCAACATTTGGTTACCGTTGCAATTTTCCTTTTTTCGTATATCTTGTAGGGAGGTACTTGACAAATTCTGAAAAACTAGTCCCCCTGTTCTAATTCCTTTTTTCTTTCATCATAAACTGAGGGTCCCCAAACGATGTTTACCCAGTCTTTTTATTCAGAAGAGAAAGCCTGTATTGGCGTGCACGATTATACAAAGGAAAGCGAACATATTTTCCCAGTTTGCATTGTAGATTGCACAAATTGGAGCTGAGGGGGGAACTTTTGGAAATATCCGCTTGTCCCTTAGGGAATTACAAAAAATAACGGTTGGCAGTGGGG